>NC_056746.1:1449504981-1449777481 GCF_019279795.1 Protopterus annectens | reverse complement strand
ATGACATCTGTCCACATATCATCCCAGGCATGTGTCAGGCAAACACATAGGGGCTGTGAGCAGCCGAGCAGACATAACTGACACAGTAATACACATTCAGCAATGGTGTGTACACCTGTGAGGCATGGTGCACAGTACATGCCAAGGTGCTGAACAGGTCCACAGCAATACTGTGTACATGGGTGCAGTGTGTTCCAGAGGAATGGGCATCACTTACTAACACAACCAATGCATCACACGCATGTATAATGTTGCTAACATGGATTGACTATAGCTGCACTGCATGCTGTTGAGTGCCATATGTCATGCATGTTTACAGATGGGTAATGGGAGGTCTGTGTATAATATCTTTGTGAGACCTCACCTGTAAGTGTGTATGTGTGTGTGTGTGTGTGTGTGTGTGTGTGTGTGTGTGTGTGTGTGTGTGTGGGGGGGAGTTTTCTTGTCTGTAAGTGCAACCTGGTGGAGTGGAGGGGGGGGTTGATGTATGTAGGATGTGTGTGTGTATGTGTGTGTGTGTGTGTTTGTATGTATGCACGTGTGTGACTGTGAGATTGTCCAAACCTCTTGGCTTCCCTTTCAAATTATGCAGTACATGGACATGGGCTGTCACACGAGACACCAGGAATACATGTCTGACATGTAATCACAGGACAGCTGATAGTATAATAAGGTCTGTAGCATGGAACATGCATTGGGAAGGAAACTGGACACCAGGTATACTGTTATAATTGCAATCAGCAGAAAGGTGAGAGAATATCCATGTATGCAGCACTACAGATGCATTGGGGAATTACTAGACGACACCAGTATTTCCAAATATTACTGTAGTCCACATAATAAGTTAATAGAGCAACAGATCTTGCATCTATGGAACAATGATTACGTATGACACTCCAGTGTGTGACATTATTGAGTGACTGTAGTAGCCCCTAACATATGGGGGCCATGCTCAAGATGTCTGGACAAACCCAGGGTGAACACTGGACGACAGCAGTGAGTCTTTGAAAAAAACAACTCCAATCAAGTCAAAGACATAATGGAGTAACAGGTCATGTTTTGTGATCACTTATCTAGGCAATTAGAAGAATGATACGTTAATGATTGGTATTAATGACTGTAAGTTTCCAAGTCTGATGCAGGATGGGGAACTTAAAAGAATAAACTTGGGACAGTCTATAAACTCAGGGACAGGTAAGTATTATGGTGGAATATCAGGGTATGTGTGTGTGTGTGTGTGTGTGTGTGTGTGTGTGTGTGTGTGTGTGTGTGTGTGTGTGTGTGTGTGTGTGCATGTGTGTGTGTACTGTTAAGCAATGATGTACAGGTTTTAAAATACATTTCTTGTTTTCCCCTCACAGGTGGCGAGGTGGGTCAGGGTCCCTCCTGCAGGCAATCTGATGTTGGTGTCCATACAGACAGTGAAAATGATGATGATAGGTGTGTTGAGGCACAGGCGGGGTTGTCAGAGGATGAAACTGTGCCATCATTTGACATCCCCCTGTTATCCACCCCATCCCCACACACAGTCACAGTGCCTATAGATACCCCATCACCAGTGGCCATAGCAGGGGGACAGTTGGTGGCTGGTGGCGGTGTACAGGACAGTGTGGTATCTATGGCATGTGTGCCTGGACACAGCAGCCATAGCCAGACATCCAGCAGGGTACCACATAGTCAAATGTACAGGGGTGCTCATTGCAGGGCTGCTGGTCATCATGCCCCTAGCAGAAGTATCACATCTGGTACCACCAGATGCATATTTCAGGCTGTCATGGAGGTGCAGGCATGTAAGGAAGAGTACACCAGACAGAAGGCTACTCTTTCAGCTGTAACTGACAACATCCGTAATCATGCAGATGTCCTCTGTTATTATACAGAGGTCATGGATAGACTGTGGGGTGAGATGATGGGACTCATCGACCGTGGATTGTCCGTACTCGAGCATGTGGTGGGAGTGGTGCAACAGCCACATGGACGTACGCCACCAACACCAACAGTTGGAGGTCAACGTGGATGTGCATGGACACCAAGCTGCTCTTGTAGTGGCAATGATGTTGGCTGTGTCCACAATAGCTGCACCCAGCTATATATACCAACCCCAGTATCACTGCATACTTATACAGTGAAAAAGAGACCATTTACACATCTAACACTAGTTGTGATGGAACATATGTCCACAGGATGATACCTGTGAGATGTTAGCATATGTCAGGCAGTTCTTGGACAGATGACCACCTGGGACATGTATATTATGCTAACTGAAGTAGATGCCTCCACATACATGCACACTCTTACTTGGCAACACTGGGACTAGACCCCTACCTAGTTATGTAGTGCTACTGATGTGTGTGGCTTTAATTGCACACACCACACAGCTTTTAGGATGCAGTGTGTTCCAGGTTACATGTTACATGCAGAACATCTCCAGGCATGTACAGTATGGTAATGGGGGAATGTAATGGTTGTTTATGGACAATATATAGTGTGACATACCATCATATACACATTGACAAACACATAACAGTCAGACGCACATCTGAGAAACTTGGGCCTATCAGTGCTAACTACCTTGTCAGTGTGTCCATTGTGTTACAGGTAGGTTGCACACTGCACATGCATAACTGGGCTGGATAGTGTTATCAGTTACCTCCATGGTTGACGGTGATAGTGGTCACCATACAGTGGTACATGGTAAATGTACCGGGGGTACCATGGTGTAATAACAGTATACCCAGCGCCCACACCCCACTGTGGATATTGTATGCACTGGACCCCATGATAACACTCTGGCATACCCACCGTCACACATTGACTAGGACTGGAATACAACCCCTTGTCCATCCCAAGAGAGCTACTATAGGGATATGCATCTAATGCACATGCCACAGGCATAGTAGGGTTACGCATTGTTATGACTCTCCTATGGTCAGCACCATCACTATGCCTAAAACTGTGTGACAGTGCATATTGTAATAGGAGTATGTGACCTCAGAATGCTGTACCCTACATATATACACACATGCACACATACACACACTTGCCATAACTCAGTGGGTATCCCATACCTATCAACCCATTTGTAAAACAGTGTTGTGCTAGTACTGCAAGGCCCAAGTAGCCCTTAGGGAGAAGACTGTAACAAGGTACATGTAACAGCAGCAGCCACATCTAATTATGGCAATGGGGGGTGAGGTGGGTGTGAAGGGCCTCAGGGTATTCCCAGCTACAGGTCTACAAACACACAGTCACTGATATTCTCAGTAATGTACACGTACGCATTTGTCAGTACTGAGGTGCATCGGTGCAGGTATTCATAGGTGTGTACCAGGCTATTGTCCATGGAGAGATGGGGAAGTATAGGGGATGTGTGTACAGTGGTATCATGCCACCTGACATGTGCCAGCAGGCCATCTATAAACAGATACGACTGGGGTGATCCTCAGGGTGAAAGTGACATGCATCAGCCAATCATCTGGGTGCCTCTTGCAAAGAGCCACTGAGGTGCTCCAGTTGACATGTATGCAACATGTATTACATAACATGGTCAGTGTCTGTCTTGGAGACCTGTACCCCAGCATGTTCTGTTGACTGTGGTAATGTAGTTGAGGTATCCATGGCATGTGGCGTATACAGGGTGTGGAGTCCCATCTGTGGCAATTATAACATGGCTGGGCAGACATGTCAGTGTCAGTCAAGCATAGATTGCCTGTAAGTATCCAAGATGGATACCTGACATCTGCACATCTGTACAGAGGATTGACAGACATCAGCTAGCCAACTAGCTATGCATTAGGATGAGTGTTTTGGCAGATAGATGTCTGACACCAATAGGTATGCTATTGCTACATGACGGCAGCCCTCACTGACTTGTGCTATACACACTGTAGTCTACAGTTATTTTCCACATGTCAGATCATTATCCAGCAGGAAATATGTAATGAGACACAGTTCACACACCAGGAACATGACAGTGAGGACTCAGAGTCCATCGTTGCATTCAGGGGTGTTTGTTTCCAGTACTACAATTAGCAATCTACTCTTACTTGGTAAAGCGCTGTCAACAGTAGTAATGTAATGATGCACTATATGCCAGTGTGACGGCATATAACCTGGGATATTACCAATGTATGTAACACATTCACATGCATAATAGTGTCATACAAGCCATATATACTCAAGTGTCCCAGACAGTAGACTCACACCCCTTGCTACTGTAATGCAGTACATAGATGCTTGTTATGTACATGGTATTAGATACACTTATTACAGATGTCATTACCTTATGTTATCAGGCTAGAATGTGAGCACTGGTTACCAGGGCTGAGCCATGCTCAGCAAGTGTCAGCATTGCTGTAATATTATAGCTAAGCACATTTGAGCACTGGTAAACAAAGCCTATATGGTGTAAGCACCTGTACGTTTAACCGTATGTTAGCACCACTTAATTTTGTGTAAACCCGCGCAAATGCACTTAAAGCTGCAAACTGCATTAACCACTCTGTAGCGAACAGCTGTCATTCTGCCCTGCAACAAAATAAACAGCCCTTGCAGGTTACGAACCCAGGATCCTGTACATTACAGTCACAGCAGTTAATCACTACGCTATGACATTGATTTTCCAATATACCTGTCAGTACACATATTGAATAGTATTGAACAATTGCTGTGACTTATACAATTGTGTAGTACTTGTTAGTGATATTACTGTTGCATCATGTATGTTGTTATATCTAAATATACACATATCAGATAAATGCGGTGTAATACATCTGGGAAAGTATACACAACAGTAATGTTTACACATAAGGATATGTATATATATATATATATATATATATATATATATATATATGTGTGTGTGTGTACATGTACATAAACATATATATTCATATATATGTATTTATTTATATCTGTATACTGCATCATATATATGGTCATATATAGATCTCTCTGTATATATATATATATATATATATATATATATATATATATATATATATATAGATATCTATATATATATATATATATATATATATATATATATATATATATATATATATATATATATATATATATGTATATGTGTAGACATATATAGATGTGTATATGTATATATATATATATATATATATATATATATATATATATATATATATATATATATATATATATATATATATATATATGTGTGTGTGTGTGTGTGTGTGTGTGTGTGTGTGTGTATATCTATATAAATATATATATATATATATATATATATATATATATATATATATATATATATATATATACATATCCATATTTGTATGTAGAGATGTATATGTGTGTATGTATATATATATATATATATATATATATATATATATATATATATATATATATACCTATATGTTTAACATATGTCCAGAACATGAAGTGGAGTCATACCTCAGCACCAATAATCTCAACCTCTTGCAAGGGGATGTCATGTACATATTGCAGATATATATGTAGACTGTTGCTACTGTAACAGGGGTTATCTTTACAGAAGTGTTGTGTTTGGGAGGTCACATCTGCAATTGACATGTACGCCATCAGTTACTGACATACATCCTATGGTCATCACAGTAATGTACCACTGATATCACAGTAATGGTCCTATGGAATACAGCAGAGATGTGACCAATAAATGTGGACAGTCTGACACATTCTGGTCAGTCTAGAGATATACACAGAACCCCTTAGTGCGAGACATGTGGACCAAGCCTGACAATGTGGATGTTAACAGCCATATAAATGGGTACATCACATAAATACTGGAAGACATATGCCCACACAGTTTATGCATTCACATACTCCTGTCTGACCTGACACATAATAACCAGTGGTGCAGATATCACATGGCCACATACTACCTACTAGTTAGTGACATACATCTTTACAGCATCCTATTGCTTTGTCAGAAATACATGGCAGTTATGATGGCCCAGTGGCAGTACATCTGACAAATATGTGGACATTACATCACACTGGGTAAGTACACTAAGCTGCTAGGCATGTCACAATGCACTGTGCAAACTACAGGATGACTGCCACAACACTGGCCTAAATTTCTTATGGGGGAATCCACATGTACCTGCAAATATAGCAGGCTCTACAGGCATGTCACAGCACAGAGTAACAGACACCTGTGTGAAAGTGAATACCCACAACCAATGTGAACACAGCCACAGTCACATATGGTAATCAAGCTTAATATTACAGTATTAGGACTGTCTGATCAACACCATCCTCATATGTGCCACTCACAAACTAACCCTATATATACTGGGCCACTACACAATGTGGTCCGATGCCTGTCTGTGGTGTGGGACATGTGTGTGTTTGGCCCTATAAACATGTAAGCCGATAGGGTACCATACACTGGAGCAGCATGTAACATCAGATAGAACAGGACCAAGAACAATGACATCTACCACAGTCTGTACATAGGCCAAGGTACATATTTGCAATACACACACTGTTGACAATCACCATAAGTACACAGACCTCACTAATGTATGCCCTACCACAGAATGCCCAGGTTATGTCCTTAAATATAACCCCTACTATACATAACATGTCTAGCAGACTGATATCTCACAGGCTTTTTTATCAGGTATGATGTCAATAAATAATAGTGTACTGAAGATATGCACCTCTTACTGCATGACATATGTACAAAGGCTTGACAGAGTTGTGGCTGGAGGCACAAACACAGGACCATTATTGACATGTTGCTGTGATAACCACATGCATTTATTGTTGTAACAGGGTTTGTTGTGACATATATCCTATGAGGGATATGAAGTCAGTAACTCTCATGGCTGTTACCATGTACTGACTGCAATCCTCAGACTATGCTTCTGTAGTTCTAAGATAGGTAATCTGTGAGTAACACAAGACACATAAGACTCCAAACACTGGCCAGTTTGCAGATAACCCTACAGGTGGGAGTTTCCTCAACCACATAACACCGCCATGACAGGTATTAAATCATGTAGACCAGCCATATCCACACAAACCCTGTTAAACCAACATTACTTCAAATGCAGAAGAGCAAAACTTACATTCTGTAGTAATGTCTGGAACACCCCCCTCCTTTTTGTTTGCCTGTCTCCACAGTGTATGTTGTTAGAGGTATATCCTACTACCATCTGTGATGCTGTTTGCCAAACACTGACATGAAGTCCTGCTCACAGTGGATGAAAAGAGCCAACACCCACATGATCTTCCTAGTTATAGGAGTGTATTTCCATGCAATTGGCTGTGGGAATGTTACCACAGCTTTTCCACATGTAATCAGCTAGTGGGGCACTGCAATTCATGCACAGGCCATCAGCTGATCATGAGCATCACTTACAAAACACAAGCTGCTGCCTAAGCAAAGCAGGTGTACTTCTCCACATCCACCAAAGAGGGAGTGAGAGAGACAGACAGAGAAAAAGTAAGACAGGGAGGGGGTAGGAGAGTAAAAGCTAAGCATGTTTGTGTCACACACTTACCAGTACAGGGTTTCAACCCCCTGCCTGACTATGTATTTCTATTACATGTCTATGCAGTTATTGTATGTGCCACATACCTTACATGCTGGGGAGCTATCCAAAGGTATATTTGACAGTGAGTGACATCAGCAACAGTGATAAAGGAGGGATAAGGTAAGTGTAGTACATGTGCCTGTCCACAAGAACAGGAGTCAAGGGTGACACAGCCACGCTCTCTCAGGGACTCACACACATTATCACTGTTGGCAGGGTCAGGATCAGACTTCCTAACTAACTAGTTTGCCACACTACAGTAATACACAGGTATCACATGCACCACAGAGGTTATCAATTTAATATATGGGCAAAGGCTATGTCAAGGTGTCTGGCATCAGAAGGCATGTTTCCGTAGGCTAATGGGAGGTGTAGTGAGTGTGAATGGTGTCTTATACTCCACACACACACACACACACACACACACACACACACACACACACACACACACACACACACAGGTTTGACTACTGACATGCATGGGTGCATTGCTTCACATGTGTGTAGTGATTGACTGTGCCAGAAGGCTCTACAAGGCTATGTAAAGGGTATACCTTGGCATCAGGCCACATGACAATGGTCTGCAGTGTAGCTCTGGGGTGTAGTGTCTGGATTGGCCCACACAGGTGGGTATTGTAGTCACCATCCACTCATCTGGGTTACTATTGTGGGTGACCAGTGCTGTGCAATGCTTGCCATGTATGTGTTCTATATTCCATAACATGGACGGTGTCTGGGATGTGCACACATCCCACATGTATGTTCTGTGACATGTGGAAGTGTACCTGGTGTGTCTGGGGCATGTTGTGTAGACAGATTGTTAGCATCAGATGTGTCATTCCAGACCTCATGTGGTGAGAACTGGCAATGGAAACAAGGTTGACCCTGCACCTACATTGACAACATGATACAGGTATTCACTGGCGTAAATGGCATCTGTCCATACAGGGCATGTGTATAAGGCATAGTATGTCCTTTGTGGGTTACATTTGCTGACTCTAGAGCTGTTGCAGGCATCCAGTGGGGAACATAGCAAAGGACCACTGTATGCAATGATTTGCCTATTGCAGGGATGGGATAGGGTGCCATGTCCTGTGTAGTCCACTGCAATCACACCATGGTTACTATCTGTGTGCAATATGTAGGGAACTACTAACATAGGGGTTGTTGACTAGCCAAGTGTGTTTGTGTATGAGACATGGATGAAGAGATTTCTCTGGGTAATACAAAAGTTGCCTGCATTGTTCCCCAATCCATGATGCCACATGTAGGGGTATGTATTGTTTACCCCAGCCTCTCTGCTGTTTGACATCTGTTATTCTTCTAAGGTGGACATTGTGACATATAATAGGCCCAACATATAAGACATTTGCAAAACCCACTCCACAATGAGTCTTGTTATTACACAATCACACACACACAGAGTCTCACAGTTGCCATGGCTGGGGTTAGAACTCCTACCTAACTAGTACATCACACTACAGAATTCTGCTGTTATAGCGCATGCCACAGAGCTTACTGGGCTACTCTTTCCCCAAAGCTGTATTTCACAGTCAATGATAGTGTGTATTGTAGTGACTGTGAATGGCCTCAAAAGCATTGATCCCTACACAGACACACAAAGTTTTACAGTTGCCATGTCTGAGATTAGAACTCCTACTTAACTACTACATCACATTACAGCATTACGCTGTTATAGCATGTGCCAAGGAGCTTATTGGGCTACTTCTTTCCCAAAGGTGTATTTCAAAGTGAATGAGCAAGCTTGCCAAGGTTGAGCAATGGAAAGTGTAGGTCATAGGTTTATAGGTTCATAGGTTGGTACTAGGCTATCAGCCCTAGGGCCTATACGTGCCTAGACATGACAATTCTCTGGCTATGTCTTCCCACAATATTTACTTCCCTGGGCCCCTCTCTAGCAGGGTGACTGACATGATCCCCGGGGTCAATTTCCTATCACCCATCCAATTGTCAAGGTTCCTTTTGAAAAGCGCCAAAGAGGCACTCTGCTTGACATGTATAGGCAGTCTATTACAGAGTCCGGAGTCTCTGGGTCAGGAACACATCCCTCCAGTATGTTTTGTTCATTTGTGATGACAACATTTGGATCCTTGGAGCATGTGGCTGTGAGTGACTTGGATTTCTTTAAGTGTAGCATGTCCAACAGCTCTGGGTTTGACATGGCATTGTATGTTAAGCAGAGATCACCTCTGAGTACACAATATGTGACAGAGTATAGCAGGATGATTTTTCAGATGGTCAGCATAGGGCATCTGCTTTAGGCCTGTGATTCTTTTAGTGAGGTATGTCTGCAGCCTTTCTAGTTGTTACAGATGTCTTGTTAGTTACATATCAAAAGGGGCATTGTAGTCTGTACTGAGTCTACTGAGAGATGACTACAGTAGGACAATGGCCTCCTTTTTCCTGGATGAAAAGCCCTTAGTGATGAAGTGTGCCACATAGGTGGATTTCCTGACTGTTGTGGCGATGTGGTTATCAAAGGTGAGACCACTGTCCACCTGCATCCCTAAGTCTCTTATCACACTTTAGGTGTTTAGTGTACTGCCACCTATGTGGCACTTGACAGGTACATGTCCCTTCCCAAAGGGGACAACTATACATTTCTGGGCATTGAGCTTGAAGCCATGGCACAGGCACCAAGCATCTCTTTCTGTAAGGCCCTTCCATGGAATATCCACATCATTTGGGGATTTAGTATTGGCTCCCAGTTTGCAGTCATCTGTGATCTTTGTTAGCCAGAGGCCTTAGTGTTGGCCTGCACTTCTGAGCAGTAGATGCCAAACAAGTGAGGTCCCAGGACTGAACCCTGAGGTACTCCAAATGTCACTTGACTGGTGCTGGATTTGGAGTCACCTACTTTTACAGTGTGGGTTTTGTCAGTATAGCAGTTGGCAACCCATCAGGTGACGTAGGGATTAATGGACAGCTTGGTACGTTTATCTATGATTCTAGATTGGGGGATGGTGTTGGAGGCCTTGGCGAGGCCCAGACAGGCTGTGTGAACCACCTTACCCACATCCACAGCTCTGGAGACCAATTCAAAAATGTCAATCAAGTTCAGGAGACATGATCAGCCCTTCACAAGCCCAATATGGGTGGGGTCCAGTGTTTGCAGTTTGCCAATGTCTTTGTTTATAAGTTCCATGATAATACACTCCATGACCTTGAAGATCAGGCACTTCATACTGCTGGGGCAGTAGTTCCCAGGATCCAAGGTGGATCCCCCCTTGTGGACTGGGATAACTGTAGCTGTGCACCACGCAGTGGGCATGAAGCCTGAGGTGTGACTATGATTAGCCATGGCACATAGGTGAGGTGCCAGTTCATTTTGTAGTTCATGTAGTACACAGCCTGGGATGTTGTCTGGTCCCATGGATGCTGTTTTCTTAGCTCTGGAGAGTGTGTTTTTTACCTGTGTGGCCATTATTACCAGAATCTGGCAATCTTTCAGTGTTGAGATGGGCCCTTTAAGGGGTGGGAGGGGGTGCAGTTGGCACTGAATCGATCAGCCAGGATATTAGCAATATCCTTGGGATCAGTATAGTTAATGCCATCCTGTTGTAGCGCAGAGCAGATCTGAGCATTGCCATTTTGAATCCTGACATAGCTATGGAACGGCTTGCAGTTGTTTTTGGCATCTTTGGCAATATTATGTTCGTAACTAGCTTTGGAGGACTTTATGAGGGATCTCAGCTTCTTACTGAGGCTGGTAAGGGAGTATTTTGCATTCCAGAAATTCCCTCATTTCTGCAGCAGTTTCTTCCTTCTGTTTTACATTTTGTTTATGGCAGGGCACCACCACATTGGCTTTCTTTTCTTGGTGGGAAGCGTCTTGGTTCTATTTGGGAGATGTGCTCATACAGTGCCTTAGTGTAGGATTCAGCAGTTGTCCTTTCAGTTCTCGTCTGCATGGATGTCATGACGTTAGTCACATCTGCCATGTGTAGCATGAAGTTGGCTTTGGAGATGTGTGTTACGGAGGTTTCCTTACTGGGGTGTGGGGGAGGGATATGGATGTTAAGGGTGATTAGCTTATGGGCAGACCTAACCACCGATGGGGTGACCATAGGTGTGGAGTATTGATTTTCCATGTTGGTAATGACCAGGTCTAGAATACTGAAGCCCCTAGTGGGACTATGGGTTACTTGATCCAGGGCATTGGGAATTATGACTTCCAAGAGCTGTTGGGCACATGTGTTTGTACACAAAGTTGTTTTCCCAGGGTAGCGTAAGTCACCTAGTATTAGGGTGTTTGGTTGTATCATAATATTTCCCAGTATGTTTAGAAAGATGTAGTGGGAATCTTGGGCATAGTGGGGGATCTGTAGCAAGCTATACAATTCAGATTGCAGTCTTACCTGGTGTTAGTTGCACCATGAGTATTTCAGACGCATTCTGTTGGACAAGTAGCCTGGTGGTGTGAATATCCTTGGTGAATATGGACACTCCTTCACATTTAGTGTTTTGGTCCTGTGGCCGACAGGTGTGGTAAGGGCTGTACCTAGTATAGCAGGATCAGGTCTCTGTTACTGCACAGATATCAATGTTCTCCATTTTTAGGAGTACCTAGTGACTGTAAATGGCCACAAAAGCATTGCCCCCCCCAAACACACACACACAGACTTTCACAGTTGCCATGTCTGAGATTAGAACTCCTACCTGACTAATACATCACACTACAGCATTACACAGTTATAGCACATGGCACACAGTTTATTGGACTACTTCTTCTCCAAAGGTGTATTTCAAAGAGTATGACATCAGCAGCCCTTCCAAAGTAGGTCAATGAAAATTGTAGTGAGAGTGAATGGCCTCAAAACATTGAACCCTACACAGACACAAAGTTTTACAATTGCCATGTCTGGGAATAGAACTCATACCTAACTAGTACATCACATTACAGCATTATACAGTTATATCTCACACCACAGAGCTTACTGGGCTACCTCTTCCCCAAAGGTGTATTTCAAAGTGTATGACATCAGCAGACCTCCCAAAATAGGGCAATGGAAATTGTAGTGATTGTGAATGGCCTCAAAAGCATTGATTCCTACACAAACAAATGCACACACAAAGTTCGATAGTTGCCATGTCTGGGAATAGAACCCCTACCTAACAAGTACACTACACTACAGCATTACACCGTTATAGGACATGCCACAGAGCTGATTTTGCTACTCTTTCCCCAAAGGTGTATTTCAGGGTGAGTGACATCAGCGGGCTTGCCAAAGTAGGGCAATGGGGAGTGCAGTGACTGTGAATGGCCACAAAAGCATTGATCCCTACCCACACACACACACACACACACACACACACACACACACACACACACACACACACACACACAATTGCCATATCTGGGATTAGAACTTCTACCTAACTAATACATCACACTATAGCATTACACAGTTACAGCACATGCCACAGAGCTTATAGGGCAACTATTTCACCAAAGGTGTATTTCAAAGTGAATGACATCAGCAGGTTTGCCATAGTAGGGCAATGGGGAGTGCAGTGTGTGTGCATGGGCCATAAACCATTCATCTGGAAGCAGACACACAACACTCAGGCACACACAGCTTATATTTCATAGGTATATGTATACAACTGCTAGATGAATACTGACTTGTACAGTCATATTACACAGTTATTACAAGCACCACAGACACTATAGTGCTGAGGGATACCAGAGGCAAATGTGTGACACTCTTTGTCACTGTCTGTCACACTCTTCCACACATCTATGTATGTGTAATTTTGGCCTATTTTAGTGTGTTGTCCTTGGATATATGTGTGTATTCCTATCCAATGTGTGTGCAAAGCATGAGTGGTGTGCAACGTGGAGTGTGTGCACAAAAATATGTGACTGTCAGATGTGTATAGTCCACTGTTGTTGCCAGACATGGGCTTCATTTCTGTAAGTGTGGGAGCATGCCCAGTATGACCTTTCAGTATTTTGTTGTCAGACATAGGCTTTGTATCTCTAAGTGTAGGAGCACGCCCAGTATAACATTCTGTACTGAATGTGTGACTCCATTCCAGGCAGGTAGTACTCCAGTGCAGGCTTTCTACATCTACAGCTAGCAACCTGTTTCTGAGGGATATCTGTAGATTGGTTGACAATATAGGGTCAAAATGGACAAAGGATAGTGGGTCACTATAGGTAATTATGCCTGTGCTGCTTCTGCTACATGGTTTTGGTGATAGCAAAGATATTCAGACATATGTACTGTTTTACACTGTGATGTTTTATGTCATCAGCTACTGTCAGGTATACATATTTGCATGCAGTAATTTCCTGGGGAACACAGGCTGAATGCAGCTCTGTCCAGTATTGTGGTCTGCAGCCTGCATATTCTTGCACAAACATGCCATTCTGGAGGGGAAGCTGCAGACACTTGCTGATGGGTCTGTGTAAATGGTTCAGCACCTTGGTACAGTGGTGGCTGATGATCTCATGCTTGTACATCCATCAATGTGACAATATGGCCATATTCTGCTGTGGCCATACCTCACAGCTGTACAGATTCACACAGGTTACCCAGAGGCAGGGGTCATATTTCTGGTCATTACCCCTTCACATTGTGGTTTACAAACAGGTTTGTAGTGTTCATATTACGTTATCAAAAAATAACGTAATCGAACCATCAAAACTTCGAAATGGCAGCATTTTGAAGCTTGTATTGTGGGGGGCTGTGCCCCCCACCCCCCGTTAAATATATATTCCAAGTCTGAGCTCACACTACAGTGAGGAAAGGACAAATATTCCAATCCTCACTGTACTGCAATCCCACAATGCGATTTTCGAAATTCAGCCATTATGAAGTTTTGATGGTTCGATTACGTTATCTTTCGATAATGTAATGGGAACCAAGTTTGTAGCCACCCATTCCTGTGTTTGCAGGCAGGGATAGTATGTGCACATGGCTGAGTTTCAGACTCCACACACTCCATGGCGTCCATGCTCCTACCCCCCTCTATTATTCTATCCTCTTCCAAACATTATGCCAACATTATCTGATAAGTTCCCTATAGTTATCATTTCATCCCAGCAGTAATTTGGTGTTTTTCCACAGTTCATGTAGTAGGACATGGTGGACATGTTACTGGGATTTATTGAAATGGCCTTGCATTTGAGTTTTGTGGACTGTGTTATATTATTATTTGGGAGTCCATGACATAACATACATTGGCAGTACAGGTGAAACACAGGCCTTTGGCAGAGGACTGTAGGGCATTTTGCAGTGATGCAGGCCAGCTGTAGCAGGCCATTGCATTGTGTCACTCCTACAGTAACTGCAAGCCACTATATTCCCATGGGTTGGCAGGGTAGGTGTGCAAGGTGTTAATTTCAATAGTCTCTGTCATTATTGATCCAGTGGTGTGGATGCTGGTAGGGTGCTGCTTATAGCTAGGGACACACCTGTATGTAATACCTCTTCAGTATGCTGCCTTCTGTGGCTATTTTCATACAGCAGTGGGGGTCATATTGTACTCACTCCCAACAGCAGGGATAAGTCCTGTGAGGTACCTGTGGGTGATGGTGGGGTGAGATAGGTGCAAGTGTGCTATGGACGCTACATGCATCTGACTCACAGATATATGTGGGGCATTCCACTTATGCTGGGTTGTACAGGGACATCAGCAATTTTTCAATACTTCATACCTGTGACCTTTGTGGTCTGCCAGTGTTTGGCCCAATGACATCTGTATTCCATACTACAAACCCAACTAATGTGCTGATAACCTGTGTGTACAATTCCAAAGGTGTGTCCATTTGACAGTAACATATTATACACTGTCTGTCTGGGGTACTTCCACCTGTGTACTGTTTGTATGTCTGGGCCCACATTCATGCCATGTCCATCTTTCAGATGCTGACAGATATGACATCCACACAATTACTATGGCTTACTGCTGGAATGTGTTTTGCTGGGATACATTGTGTTTGGCACTAAAGTTGTGAGAACTTGGCCCTGTATTGGCAGTACTGGCCATTGACCACAAGGACAAACCTCACCATGCCTACATGCTGACCACTCTCACACAATATACAACACAGACCAACCTAACACATGCAGCCCTGCATATTGTACACATGCTACAATCTATCCTGCTACTTTGTCCAGCTCAGGCAATCTGTGCTCCGCTATACCTACTCATACATGTTACTACATTTCTACATAGGATTGTGGGGGGGGGGCAAACCTGACTACTGTACACACTTGCTGTATGACTGTACTGGTGTTTCAGGTACTCCATTTAATTCTGTATTCTGACCTATCATGCAGACTAGAGGCATATCAGTGTACTACAGTTCTTAGGTTGTATTGACCTACATTTCAGTTTCAGACATCTTACCCTTCAGAACTAACATCTTACTGCCTGACCTGTTGTAGTCTGTCTTTGTAGGTCTGGAGGGGGGATGTTCTCCATAACCATTAATCAGAGGCCTTAGCACAACCTTTCGTTGTGTTTCTCTACACCTGTCCTACTGGCTGAGACTGTTGTTTGGTATGTGAGCCTCCCTGACTGGTATGTGTGTGTCCTATGGATGCACATTTGGCCCACCACATTTCCTGCAGTGGGTTTTGTCACCTTGTCTAGTACTGGCTACTATGGTGACACCAGTATTTGTTACAGATTTCATGCTGCCACTATAGGTGTCTACTATCTGCTGGAATCCCATTCAGCCACCAGATTCCCTTACATGCTTACATCCATACCAGAGATACAAGTAACAAAACATACTACTCCATTCAGCAATGGATAAGGAGAGTAACTTACCTTGTGGCTGTGCCAGTATTGAGGATGGAGCTGGAGGGCTGACTATGTCAGATGCACATAGTACACTCCCTATACATGGTTAAGCACAGGTAGTGTCATGTTTGGCATCCCTTTTACTGTATGTGTGAGTCAGAGAGAGGTGTCATTCCCTGGGTTCCTACTGTGTCAGTGTATGTGCCATGCGTTACCTCTTTGCCAAGGCCGGGCATACTGGGCATGCCTCCTTCTGCCTACTGTGGCAGGCTCTGGTTGTTCCTCCTCTGAGTCACTCTGTGCCTATGCAGGCCCTGGCAATGGCTGGGGGCTGTGTGGCCCTGCCCTGTGCTGTTCCTGCTGCAGCTGTTCATAGGTTCAAAGGTTCATAGCTTGGTACTAGGCTATTGACCCTAGGGCCTATACAAGCCTAGCCATAACAATTCCCTGGATATTTCTTCCCACAATATTTACTTCCCTGGACCCCTGTCTAGAAGGGTGACTGACGTGATCCCTGGGGTGAATTTAATATCTCCCATCCATCCATCCATCCATCCATCCATCCATCCATCCATCCACAGGATCATATTGTGTAGCATGGCTGGTGAGTACTGCAAGGTTCCACCGGATATGTCCAGGCACTGGAACCATGATTTGAGCATCCCAAATACACACTCTTTTATGATTCTGGTCTGTGCATGTGCCTCATTATGGAGTTCTTGTTTGGGTGTGTGTGCATTTCTGAGGGGTGTCATCAGCCACAGCTCCAGTACGTAACCAGCACCCCCCATTACGTGGCCATAAAGGATTTCCCCAATGACAAAACTCTGGTACAGCTGCATCATATGCCAGATGTGGGAGTCATGATAGATTCCAGGGCTGCCAGCACACACATTCATTATAATGCCCTAGGCATCGCATATGACCTAGGAGTTGATGGAGGTGAAGCCCTTGAGGTTGATGTAGACCCTACCCCGCTCGATGTGCACGTGCGTGCAGTCTATAGCACCCACTTCCTCAGGGTATTCTGCTATTTGGTGGAAGAGAGGCATATGCTCACTGGCATGTGCTGACATGGCATCCATGAACTGGTGGAGTACCCTGGATGCTGATGCCTGTGAGATCCCCAAGATATCCCCAGTTAACCTTTGGAAGGTACCTGTGGCTAGTATTTTTAGGTCTACACATACCTTGGTATCCACTGGGATGGGTTCCCCTCTGTTGGTTCTGTGTGTGATGCGTGGCTGGCACAGCTCAACAATTTGCTGTCAGAGATCCCTGTCCACCCTATAGCACTCCACTATCTCCAGCTCATGTAGCCCCTGATAGGTTACCCTGGGTCTGTACACTCTTCTCCTTCTCCTCACTGTAGGTTGGTCATCAGCACTGTCATCCTCACCACCCTCAGCCTCTTCCACATGTTGATTTATGAGAGCTGATGCAGCCCCTATCATTTTGTTCCTTTTGTTAGGTAGAATTTCCCTGCTTGTGTACACTGGTGGTGTAGAGTTTGTGGGAAAAAACAGAGGGAAAGGTGTATGCATAGTTTATAGTAATGTGCTGGTCTGGGCTGGGCTGCTGCCTGTGTAATTGGCTGATTCTGATACATTTCACCTGCCAGCTGTGCTAGTTCTCCTTGATTACCTTCCTACTGCTGTTTTCCCTTCCCATTGCCTTCCTGTTTAAGCCCAGGGCATACCGCAGATGTGCACAGAGCTTCTATTTCCTGGTTTACTTTTTTCTTTCATTTAAAACATGGCGCACGGCACGCACACCTGCTTCAACAATATAAAGAGTGCTTGGCAGCTTCAGACATACCCCCTTGCTTAGTTCTGCTAAGCTAAGGGCAAACCCGAGCCGCAGGGCTCCAATAAGCTTACAGTATGCCTGCCACCCCCCTCTATAATGTCAGCTAGCTCTTAGGCTTGTACCATGGTTTTCCTGCACCTACATGGCGAGGTGCAGGCTAGCCATGAGGGGGAATTTGGGATTCAGTATCATTCTCCTTATTTGCATAGGATTGCCTGCTAATGCCTAGTTACAAGTCAGACACTGAGCCTTCCCCCTTAGCAACCACTATTCACTGGCCTTGTTGTCTTCTGACTGCCATCAACTTTAATGGCAAAATTGTGATTTTGCAGGGGAAAGCTTTTTTCAGGGTTTTTCTGTTATTTTCCAGCCGATCCCATTTGCGCACCGCTGCCCTACACTTAAACGGCCGAAATCGGCCCCAAAAAATTAAATTTTTTTTTTTTATTTTTGCAACTGTTTTCCATGCCAGTGGTCATATATTTGGCCGTTGGCATGCTTTACACATTATATACACCATTTATTTGGAACTGTCATGGCTTCGTTTTCTAGTTTGCAGCCGCGACATCATTCCTACTTAATTTTCTCTCTCGCTCACATGTACCCACTCACACAAAAACACTCTCACTCTCTCTCTCTGTCTAATCCTGCAAAGCCAGATTAAAGACTGTTTAAGAATGACCAGATAAGAGCATAAAGGAATTTCTATCCACAGAAAGCCCCGCACCAGCAGTTATAGTCACTTTGATGGTGTACTCCCCTTATTGTTTTGAAGAAATAAATTACATGTCCTTTAACCAAAGCTACCAATAAACTGAATAAAGCTTATAAGCATTATACCATAAGATCCTGGCAGGTGTTGCACAGTTTAAATCGAAGAGTATTTATGGGAGAATAAGAAATATTCAAAGTTTTAACCACCTGATAACATATGTTAAGTCAATATGCACAATCTCTGCAGAAGTAAAACTCATTTGAATAATTCCACATTATAGAGAACTATTATTAATACTGTTTCAGCGCTTCACCTACAAATGCAGTGCCTTCTGCCCTTGAATAATAAATTATCTATGTTGCAGTAAAAAAAAAAAAAAAAGGTTTGCTGGTGATCTTGCAATAATATTTTGTGAACTACATCAGCTATGTAATTGGGGAAGTCTGGCAAAAGACACCAGGTTCATAGTTACTAGGCATGCATTCCAGTAGGCCATTAAGGAGCCTAGCCCAAATTCTCGGTTCCCTAAAAGTTTTGTCTGGTTAAGTCACTTGTGGAATGTTACACAATAGGTGAATAAAGACGGCAAGATTTAAACCCTACATCCTTGACACAGGAAACAGCTCATTAACAAGTTGGAGCCTTACTCATCTCTACTAACTGCAAGAGTAAAAGTTTTAACTAAATGCAGATATTCTTTACAATCCAACCTTGTAGAGAAGACTGTATCACAGTAATATGCAACAATGACTACATAATGGATGCTGAAGATTGGATTGTTCTGATCATTACTCCAAATAATGCAGACTATATTAACTGACAAAAATCAACCCCTTTATAGTTGCTGGAGACTTTAAAGCAGGTACCACAAAAATATACATATGAAGTGCAACATGAGTAGGCTATATTACACAATCCAGGCTTATTAATGAAAAATGTATTCTTTAGTGCAAAGAATGAAGCAAAACATTTACGGACACTATAAATGTTGCACTAGTTTTTGCGCAACAACCTAAAATTCATACAAATCAGAATGTACTGCATACAGAATAGTTTGGGGGGGTCTTACATGCTTGCTGGAAACCTGCATCATATTTTTTACCTCTATATCTTCTTTGTCAATATGAGTATCTATCCATTCTGACATCACTCAGTACAAATGTGACCTACTTGAATGGCTAATAATTCTGTATTCTTGCAGCATACACCTGCAGAGTTAAAAGACCCAGATCATGGACAAATGGGCCCTATTCAGAGTAATGAATCTGGGCCCCTCCAACCATACCAATATCCCATTATTTGGCTGTTACTTCCCAACTACCATAGACTCCGCTCAACCCTTTTAGTGTACATAACATTTTCTCCTTTACTTTTACAATTATCATAGAGATTTAGATTTCATTAATAACTATTATTTCAAACTTTACAGATAAAAATCACCCTGAGCTAGTTTCTAAACAAAACACTCTCATTGAAAACAGACTAACTATGAGAAATAATCAACTTTACTTTACCTGAAATTCAGATTTAGTGAAAATGCATCTGAAAACCCATTAAACTACAAGAGATATGCTGGTGTTCATGCTTGAACAGTACATAATGAAGTATTAATTCATGTGTATGTGAAGGATGCAGGAATTCAAAAGACAAACGTATGATGCATTTGCTAAGAGTGTGGGACATCCCACTGGACATGTGTCCCTTTTCAGGAGCAGCACAAGAATACTGTCTGATGAAGTAACTTGGCAGAGTAACAGAAGATAAATGAAGGCTGAGCAATCAATGCACTACAGGAAGCAGTTATTTAAGAGTTCATAACTGTACACATCTGTACTAAGTGCTAGGCAAACTGTTGTAGTCCAAAGTGCATTCATTCATACCTTTGTCTGCAAAAATGAGCTAAATTAAAATGTATTCATAGTTAAAATATTAACATTAAACTTATAGATTCCTTGCTGTCCAATTTATTTAAAGCTAAATAATAAATACACTCAAAAGAATGGAAACCAAGGATCACATCCAAAGAACATGGTTCATGTAATGATGCTACTATTTACTGCAATCAGTTTCTTGCCTTTAGCTCTTAACTACTCAGGTTCATACATTCTAGTTACTAGCCTTGCAGTAGTCCACAGGACAGTTGAGGAGCCTAGTACAAATTTTCAGTTGCCTCAAAGCATGTTCTGCTTACGAGACTTACTCAAGTGCAGGGAATAAATATGAGGCAAAATCAGAGATGTTCTGCAAAAGATGAGACAAATAACATTTTAAGTGATTTAGAGTAATCTTTTATCACAATAGGTTTTGCATCAACATGTATGTTATAAAACACTGTTATACTGTAATGATGGACTATAATCCTCAGTGATTTATCAAAAGAAAAAAAAGAGATAATCGAGGTCTGGCAGTTGGTGTAGACGATTAAGGATATTGCTCCCTGTAACCAAGGTACAGGGTTTGATGCTGAGCAAGTCACTTAACTAAACTGCCCTGTCTATCTAGAGCATTTTGCACACACTATTTCTATTGTCATGAAAAGAATGCCTCTTGTATACCTCATACCTGCAAAGAAATATTTCTTCTGTGTATTCCATTTCATAACACTGTGTTCCTGCTGAACATTGTTTTTCTGCCTTATGTTCCTAAAGAAATCCATTACGCTGGGTTCCTGATAGTTGTCATAAAAAATGCCTGTCTTGCTATACCTACAAATAGCACAATCTTTGTCTAATACACCTGCGTTTTATGCTGCAAAATTAAATCTTAGTCCACTTTCAGTTTGCTCTGCATACATACTTGTTGCTGTCTCAATGGCTGAAAGCACACCAAACATGAAATCTTAAAGGAGTAGTGTGCAGATGCTGATCAAAGCAGAAAAACTTTTCTCTTTTTTAATTAATTGTTGAGGCCAGGCCCATTAGCCAGCATTAGGACCTAAGCAGCTGCCTATGTCACTTAGTGCTCGATCCAGCCATGTAAAATTAATTTATATACTCTGTTATGAGCTGATTGTGTGTGTTTAATATACATGTGTAAAGGAATAACTTTTGCTGATGCTTATACTCCTAACAACTGATCAGTAAGAATAGATGTAAGTCAATGATTTATTGAATCAAAATCTGATTCCTCCCTCAGAAGAAAAGAAAAAAAAAAGATCTATTGCAAAATATCATCCTACAATATGGACCAAAACTCAGTAAAGTGTGAGTGTACTTTTTGATTAAACTTTAAAAATGCATGGGCTGTTAGGTATTTAGTTGCCATTCACTTAAACTGTTTCCAAATAAGTAGGGTTCTAGCCTTCCAGTTTAAGGTGATGTAAAGTTTAATTAAAGAAAAAAAAGAGTTATTAAAATCCGGATTTGTAATTTTGTCAAGACAGGATGAGGGATATGCAATAGCGTAAATTCCCAAAAGACGGTGGATGTTTCATAGCCCATTTTTTGTAATCTAATTCTTAGGCAGCACCAAAGTTTATAGGTACATTTGCAACTCCAAAATATGTGCAAAAGGTTGGCTTTTTGGTGTTCACAGAAGGGGCAGTAGGGGGAAGTA
Organism: Protopterus annectens; assembly: GCF_019279795.1. NCBI lineage: Eukaryota > Metazoa > Chordata > Ceratodontiformes > Protopteridae > Protopterus > Protopterus annectens. Next base: position 1,449,755,062 of record NC_056746.1, on the reverse strand, counting down.
GAATCAATACATTTATTGAGAATAGGAGCAGTGCGGTAAGCATTATTGGAAATCATAAGTTGTGTGTTACTGCATTTCTTAAAAGAGGATATGTTACAGGTTGCCAAGAAGGACTGGGTTATTTGCCTAATAGATAAATTAGGATTCAGTTCCGTCCAGTATTTTGAAAAAAAAAATAACCTATTTTTGGTATCTAACTGAGGCAATTAGTTTATAAGTGCTTGAGATCCTTTTTTTTCTCCTTAACAATAATGACCATAAGGATTTGGAGGTATTAATATCATTAATGTTTAGATTAGAGGTTGGTAAAATGTTAATACATAATTCTCGGATCTGTCTTAAGATAATGGTGTAACTCATGGGGAGCTTTAAAGCTAATCTTAAATCCTAGAAGAGGAGGCTGATAAAAGGGAGAAGGTCAAGAATATATTTTTGTTTTAGAAGCAGGACTTTGTTTAAATCAAGCATAGAATTATTTAGTTTAAGGTTAGGGTTAAGGTGGAGTGGTTGAAGGGTATAAAAAACATTGGATAGGTTCAATGATGTAAACAGATTTTGCAGTAGGTTTATGCTGTTTTTTAGAAAAGCATTAAGTTTAAGGCATTTCAAGCTTGATTTACTAAGGAAAGGGAGATCCTTAGGTTTAATCTTAAGAGACCTAATATAATTATAAATCAACTCAATCCATATCGGGGACCAGAAGCTATTATTTGGAATAAACTCCCGATTTCTACAATTTTAGCACTATTTATAATGTTATAGTATAAATTGAAGCTGGATGGTTTAGACCACCCCTATCTTTGGTGCAAATCAAGTTCTAGTAAGTGATTCTTACTGAATTAGGAGACCAACTTAACTTGGAAAGGAAGGAATGTACTTTTTTAAAAAAGTTATGTATCAATACCCAGGAAGTATTAAATGAATAAAACAATCTTGGAAGGATATTCATCTTGACCATAGCAACTTTAGAAAGGAAGGGGAGCTAAAATTTGTTTCATTTATTGCAGTCTTGCTGTATGCTTGATCACAATTTAGTAATATTATTGTGGTAGAATAATGTAGGATTATTATGGAACAGCACTTCCAAATATTTTATGGAATGTTTTAATTGAACCTCAAAAGGATGAATACTTCTAAAGAAAGGCTGTGGAAGATTAATCAGGAAAATTGAGGATTTCTCCAGGTTTACTCTATAGTTAGAAATGTTTGAGAAAATATCAATTGAATTGAAGATTTTTGGTAAATAAGAACTTGGCAACCTAAAACATAGGTGTAAATCATCTACAAAAGCTGATAATGCCATACTAGTATTATAAATTTTAGGGATATGATGAAAGATTTTCCGATTACTCAATAGGAAAATGGTTCAATGTACTAGTTAAACAGATAGGGAGATAGCAGCCATCCCTGCCTTGTTTCATTCTTTATCTGAATCCTTGATGATGTGAATTTATTTATATATAGGGTAGTAGAAGCATAAATGTATAATAATTTCACAATTTGCATGAAGTTTGCAAGGAAGCCAAAATAGGGAAGAACCAACAGAAGGAAATCTAATCAAAGGCCCTAGATGCATCAATTATTAGAGCAAACAGAGGATCACACATCTGATTCGAGAGTCTTACTAAAGTATCCAGGGTGAGTGTATTATCACAAGTTTGTCTAGATTGGATAGATCTTGACTGGGAGTATGAAACAATGTTAGATATAATAGGATTCAGTCTATTGGCCAAAATTGTAGTAAATAGTTTAATGTCCAATTTAATTAAAGAGATGGGTCTGTAACTCCAAGGATGTTTGGGATTTGCATTTTCCTTGAGTATAAACATACTTTTGGGGGTGCTAAGATGGATGTCTTTAATTTTATTGTCGTTTATGTAGTTAGATAGCAGCAGCAAAAACTTAAAAATTATTGGACAGAAGGCCTTATAAAATTCTGCCACGAAACCATCTGGTCGAGGAGCTTTGCTCAATTTTAGATTACTGATAATGGTTATTTCTTGCTTGTAATGGGCATCAGAGGAGAATCTTGTTGTATTGGGTTTAGTCTTGGGAAGTTTAATTAACTCAGAAGGTGTTCTTTCTCTTGGTTTGAGGCCCAGAGAGTCTGTGGGTCATAAATATTGGAATAGAGTTCTTCAAACAGATGAATGATTTTGGTATTAGAACAGTCTGAGTGCTCTTGATAGCATATTTCAGAAAATGCAGAAGTTTTCTTTTGGTTTAATAATCTAGCTAGACGTTTAAATGGATGATGTGCCCATTCCGATTAATTAGCTAAGTTTTTAATTTCATAAAAGGCAAGTTGATTCATATTTAATAAATGTAAGCCCCTCTGGAGCCAATCTAATTGTTTTTCAGTCTACAAGTTCTGGTTTATTTGTACTTCCGCTTGTAGTTCATCAATCTTCCTCTTAATAGAATTTTTGCTGATGTAAATTTTTTATTGTAGGAAGCTTTATTAACTAGAAACCCTTTAATTTGGGCTTTGGTAGAAGCCCAATATATGTCAATAGGCAGTTGGGGAGAGGATGACTCTTCCAGAAGATCATCTAATAACCTATTCACTTCATCTATAACTACTTCTTTAGATAGTAAGTTAGAGTTCAGGTTCCAATTATAGCTTTTGGTTAGCTTGTTAAACTTGCAAGACCAGTCAAAACTAAGGGTAATCTTTGAATGATTGGAGAAAAATCTGGGTTCCATAGAATAAACTATGCTCATGTTTAGAAAATATATATGCATTTTAAAAAAGTCAATTCTGGACCAAATTTATGGCATTGTGAAAAGTACATATACCTGGCCTTATTTGACATATTACTTTGAGAACTGAAGGGGTCAAAAAGATCAAAATCCTTCTTTAGTTCTAGGATTGTATTAGTGGCATGTACATTATATTGCTTGTTAGAATTTGATCTGTCCAGTTTAGGGTCTTGATAAGAATTCCACTCTCCCCCTATTATTATGTAGTGGTCAATAAAGAGTGCTAACATTTTATACAGAGACACAAAAATATCTGTTGATTAGTACAGGGGGCATATATGTAAATTGGTTTATCCATATGTGGAGAATTATACATAATTATAAGGTATATGACCCTTAGAGTTCCCAGTACTTACTCAGTTTGGATATCATCATGACCAGCTTTCCAGCTTTGCTTTCACAAGACCTAAACTTTGCTCCACATCTGGTGCATCCTACTTGAAAGAAATGATGTATTACTATCGCGCAAGAAGCCGAGAATTTTCAAACAGAAGATAGCAAGAAAGATTAATAGAGAAATTAAAGGAAAGAAAAATAAAAACAAAACTGCTAAAGGCTTCAAAGGGAAATAAATTTATATTTACTAATACAGCAGATTTATGACCTAGATATACTACCAAAACATGTAATCCCATATGAATTCCAGGAAGAGGCAATTTTGGGTGCATTGCTGGTAGAGAAGCGTAGTTTTGCCTAACATTAAAGACTGTCCTAGTACCCACCTATGAACCTATACAGAGCTCCTCATTAGCACTCTTCAAGAAAAATCTTGATGATTGGATGGGTAATAAGAAATTCACCCTGGGGATCACTTCTGTGGTTCTGCTTGACAGGGGCACAGGAAAATAATTTTCTTGGGTGGTGAAAGCCAGGGTACATTTTTGGCTAGGCTTGTATAGGCCCTAGGGCCAATAGCCTAGTACCTACCTATGAACCTATGAAACAATATTAATGTCAAGTACTATAATTGTACCTTGACTTAGGAATGGGGTCCATTCTTTTTTTGGTATTAGAAACCCAAAAGACTTGGAGAAATTAACCTGCGTGAAACACCATATAAACAAGTGATGGGAGAAAGGCTGCCTGAAAATTGTATCATAGTTAGTGAAAGACAATCTAATCCTTGGGCTCTTCATTTTGTGAGTCTTTTGAAGAATCTGGTTAAGTTTTGAGTATGGAAAAGCATGAAGGTTTTATCCTGGTCTGCTGGCAAATTCAGCAGGTTTAAATCAGTTAAAAATGTTTGCTTTTATTTATATAGCTCTACTTCACTATGTTAGTATTGCTTACTTAGCAGTACCTCTCACTGTGCCCATACTGCAAAGTTCTCCATCGCCCACTCCTGACAAAGCTTAATTCTCATTGTTTCAATCCTCGTTATCCATTCTTGAGACAACATAATACTCACTATGCCAATTCTTTAGCTTCTATACTGCTCTGACTCAAGCTGAACTCCAATTAATCGACTCTTTGCTGTAAGCAAGTCTGTCTCTGCCTTTGATAAAAATGGAATGAAGAACCTATGTTGCAAAATGGAAACCTATATTTTGGAGCATTTTCTGCTTTATTTCCCCTTTTTATTTGAATTACCTTTTACATGTTTTAAATAACTTGTGAATCTATGCTTCATTATATGCCATACAATACTTTATGGTCTTCTTTTCATTTGTTTTAACCTATTTGTGAACCTACATTATAATATTTTAAATATTCCTAAACTTATTACAGACTGTTTATTGGTATGTGACTGACTTTCTATTGTTTGTAACTTATCTGTAAAATCTCATATTATAATACTTGAATACTACATTTTCCTGAAGGTTTTCTTCCTGGACCTCCAGTGAAAGGAAGTACTTTACCTAGCTGGACTTCCAGTATCTAAATGCCAATAAATAAATGTAGGTTTGGAAGGGTTCCCTTCCCCATGGTACTTACTTATTCTTTTACTTGAAAACCTTACTCAGACTGTTGTGAGGGAAAGTTTAACTTGTTTTCTTATATTGCTTCTTGTATTTTGTATTACTTTGCTGCTTTAGTCTATTTTGTATATTGTGGCGCATTTCCATTGCACCATGTTTTAATTGCATTCTGTTTTCCATTGCAAATTTCAGCTAAAAAAGCTGTATGAATCATGCAGAAATCAAATTTTCCCCATCCGGCTGTTGTTCTTAAACTCACTGCATCTCTAGTTGCCTGCCCATTATGTTAATTTGATTGCATAGTTCAGTTCCTTCTTTTGTGTCAGTACATGCACAATTATCATTGTGTGAAGTCTCCCCCATTAAACTATGTGAGTTTATTTGCCTTCCCACTATTCCATATAGCCAGACAGAATACTGAGTGTCCAACCCCATCCAATCAAATCCAGCTTGCTTCTTTAAAAGTAGTGGCTCTCCCTTTAGCCTGTGAAAGTTACCCTCTTTAATATCTTCCAAACTGCTTACCACATGTTGCAATTCTGAGGATGTTAAGGCATTTTTCCATCTTACTTTTGAAACCTGCAACAACAGGGCCAAGATTACCAGTCACTAGAAAACCTGCATTACATTTGTCAGTAGTCATTTTGAGATCAGTGTTTCTGCTTTTTCCTGGTGAGAGAAAGAGTAGACGGTCATTGATCCTACACAATGTAGTGTGTGTGTGTGTGTGTGTGTGTGTGTGTGTGTGTGTGTGTGTGTGTGTGTGTGTGTGTGAGAGAGAGAGAGAAAGTCTTTTCTGAATGGAGCAGTTGCTATTCAGGGCATCGACAGGGAAAGGCTACAACAGGCTGCTGAAACCAGAGCTGAGTATTTGCTGCACATTGTTGTATTGCACATTATCTTTTAACGTACTTGCGCTGCATTTAAAACTGTGTATTATTTGCAGAGTTCTTGCACTATTTATTTATAAGCAATTTTGATTTTTTTGTTTGTGAGTTTCTGCACTTCTTTTTGGTTTACTCTTTTAACTTGCTTATTTACTGAACTCTGGGTGTCCTCTTACAGTGTTTTTGCATTAAGAAGATTTTGGTCTGAACTCTAGTGGTTGTAGAGGTTAGCCAGATCTCTTCTGAGCTGGGAATCACTGTTTGATATCCCAAAGTGGGTATTTTGAGTTGGCCATATATTTGTTTGTTTTGAGACTGTTTGTACCTGTATAACGTTAATGCTTTTGTGTGATGTTGCCCATTGAGCATCTATGGTTAACAGCACCTTGCATAGACACAAGCGCCAAAAATAGAAATTTTCCATATAAAACACTACCACAGAAATTTTCTCAGTATTTAGCTGTGCAAGGGTCAACTAGCTGTGCATTGAGGATTAGCCCCCCCCCCCATGAGTTAAATCTTAGTCTTAATTGTAGTTTATATACTCTTAAAGCAACCAAACTAAGCAATGACAATGAATATGCACTTTCATCACTATTTATGCAGCCAGCTTGGTGGATATGAGCATCATGAGGCAATGTGGCAATTGTTTCTTGTTCACTGATGGCCACATAATTCTTAAAGTGATACAGTATGTGACATATATAGTTACACAGTGTCACAGAGGCAGGGCTCTCAGTTACAAGCACTAATACCACAGTTGTCAGAAGCACACACTACATCCACCACACATAATGGACCAGACACATAGACTCACATATACTTAAATGTAATCCAAACCATAAAGACCTCCCAGATATTGACTCCCAATGACCATCCTCAACAACCTCAAAAGCAATCTACCAAAACAAAACCCACCACGGCCCATACAGCCACATTTTATGGTTTCTCTATTTCTAAATCCATAAGGCATACCACTACACATCCCACCGTTTTGATCATGGGAGACTCCATTATGAGACACAGACAGGTGAAGCTTGTGACACTGGCTGATGGGCTACAGCCCCATCCCCCCACTTTCATTTAAGTGTTTTTTTTTTTTCCTTTTTTTGTCTGAAAATACTGCTACTTTGAGTTCCTTTGCTGAAAAATAATACAATCACACCCTTACTCTGCATCCTTGGCAACTGTAACCTTTAAAAAGAAAACAGAAATAATACTGGGCTGCTTATGTAAACAAGCTAGATTACGGCCATATACCCCATATGCAAATAAAGCAATAAGTCCATAAACAGAACTATCTAGAGCTCCTAAATGGACACGGAACATGTAAGAGTGCAGGGGGCGTGTCTGAGAGCAGAGCTAACACGCCCCTGCAATCAAGAACAGCAGGTTTGGAACAAGAATGAGCAAGACCACTCATAGGTGTTCGCACACCCCCAGCAACACCCCCCCCCCAAGTTTATAAGAGCAATAGTTAAAATATGAAATATAAAGAAGCTCTTTTTTTATGCCTTTCAGCTTTTCCCGGTTAGGGGTCGCCACAGTGGAACTCCCATCCACTAATTCAAACTGTATTTAGCTGTGTCTGTTTGATTGGGGAAGGCTGATAGAAGCAGCAGTCTGTCTCATGACCTCATGACCCTAGCACTTGTTTGTGCCATGTGACATCAACATGAGAAGGAACTTAGGAATGGAGGCTTTTATCTTACATTATTAAGATGGAGAAGTTCGTGTTTGTTTTGGAATTCCTCAAAATGAGAGAGTTAAACTCAACTTCTTGCTTTGATTCTTTTAGATTCCAGTCTGTTCAAAGTAAAATAAGTTTATGTGCTCAGAACAATGGGTCATATTAGGAGAAGAGGAAGAAAACAAGCTTTCAACATGGAGCTTTTACTTCATATTGCACTGCTTACTAGCTTGGGGGGGGGGGCATCACAAAGTCAGATAATCTGGTGGAGAACATTCCTTCAGAGGGTGAGCCCAGAACATGGCTCTGGTAGCTGAAGGAGCAGTTTTACAGGAGGTATAGAAGAAGGTGCATAAGAACATAAGTGCAGTGTACGACTGTGATGCAGCTGCATGGAAAATGGTTCTCTAGAACAGAATATGGAAAGCAGTTGTCAGACTTTGATGTAGTCTTCTCAGTTTTAGAGGCTGTAAAGGCAAAATGTGGTGGCATTGGCAAAAATAATTTTGTTTTGTATATTTTATGTAACATTCTTGTTGCATTGTTTTACTTTTGCATTAATTATCAATGCACATTATTGCAGTTAGGGAAACATGGTATTTTTCCATATTGTAAATGTGAGGAAGACTACACATGAGCTAGTGAAGACTTTATAGATCATTTCACTAGTTCGTTAATTTACATTTGCATTCATTTGCATAACCATCCAGTTCTTACAGTAGTATATCTAATTTAAAAAAAAGCTAAAATCCACATATTGGTTCTAAGGACACTGCACTGCTTTGACAGTGGTGTGAACCTGTTAGCTTCATTTTGACACGATTCTTCTCCTGACTTATTCACATTCCCTACTGTATTTTTATTCTCCTGTAGCAGTGTATGCATCTTCTATTCAGTAGTAATGTTGAAGCTGTTGTACTGTAGAGTCTCATTTCTATGTTTATAGACTGTGCCCTGGATTCAATATGCTTCTGTGCAGGACTAAGCTATATCCTTCTGTACATTACTAGCTTAGTCCTGCATGGAAGTGGCCATTGAGGAGCAGGATGGCAGCATGCCATGCATATCTATGAAGGCGCGCTGCCGGAGCTCCTAAATGGACACGGAACATGTAAGAGTGCAGGGGGCATGTCTGAGAGCAGAGCTAACACGCCCCTGCAATCAAGAACAGCAGGTTTGGAACAAGAATGAGCAAGACCACTCATAGGTGTTCGCACACCCCCAGCAACACCCCCCCCCCCAAGTTTATAAGAGCAATAGTTAAAATATGAAATATAAAGAAGCTCTTTTTTTATGCCTTTCAGCTTTTCCCGGTTAGGGGTCGCCACAGTGGAACTCCCATCCACTAATGATTGGCAGTGGATTTTTACGGTGCTGATTTGCCAGCCTGATGCCCAACCTTCAAAGAAGGCACACCCATTCAAGCACACACCTACCTGCATGTCTTTAACGTCACACAACCATGGGGAGGACATGCAGACTCCACACAGAAGGTGCTCCAGTCGAGAATCAAATGGGTGAATCTCTTGCTGTGAGGTGACAATGCTAACCATTGCACCACCGCAGCCTGAAACAGACTAAATGTAACCGTAGGTGTGTGGGTTTGCCCATCGCTTAGCTACATTTAATGCAGCTTAAATGGCACAAGACGATACAAAGCAAGATATATGCAAATGAAGTAGTACTGCAACAGTGTAGTGGGCAGAGCATTCACCTTACAAGCAGTCATTCATGGTTCGAGTCTGACTTCAGTACATTCCATTTTCCATGTTAAATCATTTTATGACCAATATTTTTTTGTTGCATAACCTACTAAATAACATATATTTGTGAACTGGAGTACTGCATTAAATGCAGATGTGAGGTGTCATTGTCATAATGTTGTGAAATCCACAGATAATCACAAGTGCCCCATACAGTATATATACACAGGAACCAGGGATGCAAACTGAAGGTAGAATGTGCAATGGATGATAAATCTATAGAGTTTCCAAATTCACCACCTTCCCAAGAACCATTTTATATTACTGTCTAAATTAGTGCGGTGGTAAGTGGGAGTAAGCACTATTAAGCAAGGGTAAGCATATTTAAGAAGTAGCAAACAGGTTTAAGCCTATTTGCATGGGGGTAAGCAATGCACACACAGGTTAAGCAATACTGAAGCTAACTCTCTGTAAGCATATTTAACCGAAGGTTAGCATTGCTTACCATAGCGCAAACCCATGCAAACCCACTTACAATTGCTTAAAAGTGCTTTAATCACTCTGTATGCAGCAGCCACTGTCCTGGCCAGAAACAAAATAAACAGCCTTTGCAGGTCTTGAAGCCAGGACCCTTTACACCATAGTCACAGTAGTTAACCACTAACCCATCACAGCAGTGCAAATCACTGAGGTATTACCCAACAGATCCTCACTATAGGAAAATCAAACTGAACATGTGAAAGGAATCTATATACAGTTTTATGTTGTATAACCTACTATATAACATAAATATGTGAATTGGAGTACAGCATTAAGGCCAGATATGAAGTGTCATTGTAATAAAGTGTTGAAATCCCCTAAGAAAAACAAGGACCCCATACAGTGTACATACACATGAATCATGGATACCAAACACATATATAGCATGTAATGAATAATAAATCAATGCCAAACAGCAAATACTATGCAAATTAAAAATTAAGCTACACTAAGCATTGCACAGCCCAGCTTAGTAGGTGTAAGCAATGTGTAGGCTGACTAACTCAGTCTGTCCATTGGTATACCCCCTTTAAGCAATGCCAACCTTAGGTAAGCAAGTTTGCCTATAGCTTAGCATTTTCAAAACCATCTAATCATGGCAAAGTGTGGGGAATTTGGCCATATTTAAACCCAACAGGCAGGAATACATCTCATTACTGGTTGCAGGTTCCTCCTGTAGGCACTATGATTGGTATTGGAGAGGGTGTGTGCTTCAGGGTGCAGCACTGGGGCATCCAGGAGTCCAGAGATGTGGCAAGACTCCTTGTGAAAGACCATGACCAGAGACTGCTGCAGGGCCAGTACCAGGGTTCCCAATACAAAGTAGAAGCCTGGGACCATCTTGGCTGTGACCTCACCATTGCCACTGGCATACCCCAAACTGGTGAGCAGGTCAGGCATCACTATGCCGACCTGAAGTGGTGAAGCAATGATCTCTTGGATCAGGAAATCCTGTATAAGAGTGTTGTAAAACCACAGGAAAACTATATATATATGTCTATAGCTATCTATATATATCTATATATACTATATATATATATATATATATATATATATATATATATATATATATATATATATATATTATATATATTATATATATTATATATATATATATATATATATATATATATATATATAAATATGTATATACAGATATATATCTATAGATATAAAAGAGAACATAAATACTCTGATTAATTGATGATCAATTTCAACAATTGGCTTAAGCATTGGTGTCATTCAAAGGGGATCCAATGCCTGTCAGCTTGGGATGATATGCACAACAAGCCACGATGCTTTGCTAGGGACGGCTTGCACCTGTCACCCCTGGGCTTTCAGATATTGGCAAAGGCTCTTCCCCCATAGTGCCTTTTTTAGGCAAGGCTCAAAAGACAAACCCACCTCCATAGGTATCACAAGGGATAAGAAACTAAGAGTAATGCTACTCAACGCCAGAAGTCTAAACCTCAAGATGCACGCACTCGAAACTTTCCTTAGCATGGAGAACATCGATATCTGTGCAGTAACAGAAACCTGGTTCAGGACTCCCAAGAGCACCCCAGCACTACCAGGTTATACCTCATACCATGCTTTTCGGCCCCAAAACTTGGACCAAACCACAAAAGGAGGGGGAGTATCGATATTCATCAAAGATACCCACACCTCCAGGTTGGTGGCAAAGCACGAAGCATCAGAGACTATCCATGTGCAAGTAACAGTGGGTAAAACTGCCCTCCAGTTTATAGCCTGCTACAGACCACCCTCCCAAACCCAGGAACCCCACTCGGCCTTCCTGAGTACACTGGAAAATATGAAGGTCTCTCCGAACACCATTATATTGGGTGACTTCAACTACCCAAACATAGATTGGGAGCATTACTCTAGCTCCAACATCCTTGCCCAAAGGTTCCTAGAATTCATAAACTCAAATGCTATGGAACAACTTGTTACCACTCCCACAAGAGGGGAAAACATACTGGACCTGATCATCACCAATATGGGGACTCTATGCTCCAGACCAGAAGTGTATCCCTCACTGGTAAGATCAGACCATAAACTGATCTCACTGGATATTCACATCCCGACCCCACCCCCTGCCCAGAAAACCACAGTGAAAAACTTCTCTAAAGCAAATTTCACACTCCTCAAAACCGAGGTGGAATCCTTCAATGCCCCTGGGCCTGTGGAAAATACGGCCCAGACCGCAGAATCCTTTATAAATGCATTCTATGAACACCTTCAGGAATGCATGGATCATGCAATCCCAAATAAAACCAAGACCCAATCCTCCAAAGGCAGACGACCTGTCTGGTGGACCCCAGCCATAGACAAACTATACAATAGAAGGAGGAAGCTACTACATGATAGAGCAAAATCCAAAAAGGGAAGGCATCTCTGATCAGTATTAGCAAAAAACTAAGAGCACTCATAAAATCGTCAAAGGCCAGCTTCGAGAGAAAAATTGCACAGGACACTAAGGATAATCACAAGGCTTTCTTTAGTTATGTTAGGAACCTGGGTGAGAATTCCCAATCCTCCAAAGGCAGACGACCTGTCTGGTGGACCCCAGCCATAAACAAACTATACAATAGAAGGAGGAAGCTACTACATGATAGAGCAAAATCCCAAAAAGGGAAGGCATCTCTGATCAGTATTAGCAAAAAACTAAGGGCACTCATAAAATCGTCAAAGGCCAGCTTCGAGAGAAAAATTGCACAGGACACTAAGGATAATCACAAGGCTTTCTTTAGTTATGTTAGGAACCTGGGTGGGAATTCCCAGATATGCTCAGAATTAGTCCAAAATGACAAAAAATACACTGAACCCACAGACATTGCCAACATCCTAGCTGACAGGTTCAGCGCAACCTCCCCCCCCTTCCCCACCAAAAGGGCAAATATCTATCCCAGCAGAGTGCTGCCCCCCTGACATCTCAGATGCTCAGGTGGGAGCTGCCCTCTCCAAAGCAAAAAAACAGCATCAATGGGACCAGATGGTGTCCCAGGCTGCATTCTACATGAACTCCAAGAAGAGCTAAACCCAAACATAAAACTACTGTTCAATCTCAGCCTTACTACAGGATATGTACCCAAAGAGTGGCGTACAGCAACAGTGGTCCCTCTCCACAAAGGTGGTGCCTCAACGGACCCTGGAAACTATTGCCCCATAAGCCTGACTAGCTTGGTCTGCAAAGCTATGGAAAGGATCATCATGGACCTCATAAATAAAGATATTGGGGACCTACAGACACTGGATCCTACCCAGTTTGGCTTTGTTAAGGGCAGATCCTGCCTCTTAAACCTGGTTTACTTCTTTGAAACAGTCACCGAGGCCATTGACGAAGGGAAGGTGGTCCACACAACCTATCTGGACCCCGCAAAAGCCTTCGATACAATACCCCACTCGGGCATTATAGATAAGCCCACCAGCTTAAATATAAACCCCTATGTCACTAGATGGGTTGCAAACTGGCTCAAGGACAAAAGCCACATGGTTAGAATTGCTGGAGCCATGTCAAACTCCAAACCAGTTACAAGTGGCGTCCCACAAGGCTCAGTCCTGGGACCTCTCTTGTTTGGTATATATTTCTCGGAGGTACAGGCCAACATGGAAGGACTGTGGCTGACCAAGTTCGCAGATGACTGCAAACTGGGCGCCATAATCGACTCTCCAGCCGACACAAGCATCCTCCAAAAGGGCCTCATAGAAACAGACAACTGGTGCCAGAGCCATGGCCTCAAGCTAAATGCCAAAAAGTGTATAGTCATCCCCTTTGGCAAAAATAAAGTGCCCACAAATTACCACATAGGTGGTAATCCATTAAGTACAGAAGAAGTAATTAGAGACCTGGGGACCCAAGTTGATAGCAATCTCTCATTTGACAACCACGTGGCCAAAGTGGTTAGAAAAACATTTTATGTAGCCCACCTAATCATGAAGGGATTCACATCTAGATTAGGGGAGGTCATTGTGCCTCTTTACTCATCCCTCATCAGGCCCATAATCGAGTACAATGCCCCTTTTGGGATGTACCTTACCAAACACCTGCAGCAACTGGAAAGACCCCAAAAGTACCTCACCAAGAGGATCAAAGGGCTCAAACAGATGCCATATGCTGCCCGGTTAAAGAAACTCCAGCTCTACTCAGTGGCATACCGCCTGCTCAGAGGTGACCTGTGCCTGACGATAAGGCCATGTCCAACCCGAAATTAAGGGACATGCTGCACCTCAAAAAATCCAAATCCCATTGAGCTACACGCTTGAGAGACTTGAACCTCAGCACTGAAATAAATAGGACATTCTGGAGGGACAGATTCATAACCCAGAGGCTCCCTTCACTCTGGAATAAAATCCCAGTCCAGGTTAGGCAGAGTCCCTCATTGATTCTCTTCAAGAGGAGTCTTGATGAGTGGATGGGAGATCATAGGTTTACCCCGGGTATCACTTCTGTGTCACTGTTAGACAGAGGCACAGTATACTAACCTCGAAAAAGGGCATAGCAAAATGAATTTAAAATGGGTGGCGAAAGCCAAACATACTCTGGCTAGGCTAATAAATGCCCTAGGGCAGATAGCCTAGTATGAACCTATGAACCTATGAACCTATACATATATGACCACAGGCACCATTAACAGGGGTGAGGGGGCTCAAGCTAAATACGTCTTGTACGTATTGATGTCACCCCCTCCCCCATAGCCAAACAGATCTGCCCTGCAATACAATACCAACTGTTGCAAGTCCCATACCCAGGACCCAACACAACATGGGCACAAGAGGTTAACAGTAATCAATCCCATCTGTATAATGTCAGGCTGGTAACAATAACATATCATTCAGTAGAGTCTGGCTACCATAGGGAATGTACAATGTGGAAGCAATAAACATGCCAAAGATACATATACACACATACACATATATATGCAGATACACACACACACACATATATATATATATATATATATATATATATATATATATATATAAAACTACACATGCACACACAGAGATATATATAGGAAGATACATATTTAGAGGGTGCACACAATACTCAACAGCCAGTATTCCTACAGTTGCCACCTTACCAAATGGACGGTGTACATACCTCTCAATCTGGTGACATCAAAAATCTGGGCAAAGACCCATGAAAATAGGTACAAATCTGTATGCTGATTAACATACAATTTGCATACATAATTATGTAGCTCTGCCCACTCTGACGGAATTGTGGGATACCAACTTTTAAATGCAAACTGAAGAACAGGAACCAAAATATGATAATGACATGAAACACAAAATAAGAATAGCATTTTATTTATGTTAATATTTATATTTCAACTTCTGCAAAACTAAAATGCAATATTCTTTTATAAAAATAACAATCAGTGCAGCTGTGCAGCCCACACCCATACTGTTACTTATAATGCTTATTATCTCATCTATTAACTATGATAAAAGGATTGCAATGGAGGTGGTACAAGTTGGCTCAAGCTGTGAGCACAGTGTATTTCCATGTGTAAAACAAAACACGAACTGTTATACTGGGCTGCATTATGCTGGGATTGTACAGTGCTGTTGGTGCACTGATTATATGCAGAGATAGTGTCCCCAGAAACAAATACAAATCAATCAGTAAATCAATCAATAAATAAAATGGCTATAGAGATCAGTAATCTACACCAGAAAACAAATACAAATCAAAAACAAAATGGTTAGCAGCATCTAATTTTCCAATAGCTGTACATGATTTAAGATAACAGCAGCTAATTTAATCTGTAAATTTGCAATGCACTCCTGTTACAGTTGTAGATGTTCAGTTATAGGCTTCCACCTCGTAGACCATGAGGGTGGCCATTACTTCATTTTGAGATACATTTTTTAAGCATTTCATCATGCGTACATATTATGAATACTCTGTCCTACATTTTATGTTTAAGAACACTGTTACAAATATATAAAAATACTTCATTACTTCCCCATAATCAAACACTGAAAATATTGAATGTCCATCTTAGTCAAAGGCTAGCTATACACCACCCCCACCCATTGCAGATGCCTTGTTGATTGTACTAATAAGGCTTTAACTAGGGATTCCTCCAGATGATGGTGGCAGGATGTTTTGTGGAGTGTCAGTATTTATCTCTATTTCTTAGTGTAGTATATTTTTCATTTTAAATGTAGTTTATTAACATATTCGGAAACTAGAAGGAAAAAAGCATACCACTACAGTAAGTTTCTCGAAGACACAATATTTGCTACTAAAATAGAAGAAAGGAAAAAGCTTGAATCTTTATGCCAGGCTAACAAAAATGCTGTTAAACTATTACATGGGACTAAAGTGCAAAAGGACAAATGAAAGTAACAATGTTTGTGGCAATTCACAAACTCCAGCTAAAGATGAAAGGCGAAAATAAAAAAAATGAACAGAAACAAAAATCTGCTTCTAGACATGAGACTTTACACACACACAAAAGCACTGTGGCTGACACATTCTGGATCCCACATATGCACACATCTTTTGCCCAACCTAGGATGGAAAATTGCAGTTACACAGATTTGACTGGTTAGGATTAATTGGGGTCATGAACGCAATCAAAATGGTTACACTGACTTTTCCTTATTTCACTGCTATACAGTGGGTCCTTGCAGCTCAAATACTGTAAGCCAACTTTGCACCCCTAGCTGGCAGAAAAAGAGACCTATCCTGCAACCAGACATTCAACAATGGCAAAGAAACTGAGATGGAAAGAAGTGAATTGAAAAAAAAAATTGCACTTTAGTCTAATTAAGAAGAGTTCAAATATGAAGACATACTTCAGTTACCAAAGTTAGAGCCCATTTAACCTTATGTCCATTTCCATTTTGATGCTATGTGCTGAAATGATTTTATCATTATCTGCTAACATAAAACACAGATTATCCTCACTGTGTTGAAACCAGGGACAACATCAGCTATACCAGCTTAAAGCCCATTGTAATTGTAAAATGTAGTAAATATTGGCTGAGATGTTGTCTGATGGACTTCAGTCTGAATACAGAAATGTTTTTAATTGCATTTCCCCTCTTGAACTTGGCCTAATTAGGAGTTTTGCTCGGCACATGCTACAGTAGAACAAAATGAGTTTAACCCTCAGTTTTTTTACAGTTCCAGGAGCTTTAAATACAGTTTGCTGACTCCCATTGATTTCCAAGTTATTCTTTAACTTTTAAATTCTATTGTTGTGAGACAGTATAGAGACTAAAGTTAGTACAGAGCACTTTACCCATCCAATTTGCACCAATGAAAATGAAAATGTCTTGGGCATCTCTTCTAGCAATCACATATTTCTTCATGCTAGCACATATTTCACAACTGCCACCAGGCAGGACTACAAAGGTGACTCAAGAGAGCACCACTGTCCAGATAGTGTAGATTTAACAATACTGCTCTACCAATCATTCTAGACCTTAGATATAGCTAATGGTGTGCTTCTAACCCCAAAGTAAAATCATATCCTCCATTTAGGAAGTGTTAGTCTTTTAAAAAAAACATAAACAGCACTTGTGATGTGACACCTTGTTCAGTCAGGAATAACCATCAAGTTTTTCATTTTCAAGCCAGAATATTCAAAATTTTGTTTTCCTTTCTAGAGTACTTTATTATACTAAAATGTATTATACTAAATTAGGCTGATCTTAATCATCCCAACTTGTGTTGATGTGACATTCCATAACAAAGAAAAAAAAATCAGTCAGGGGCTTCTCTCGCTTGTCGCTCATTCAAACTCAATCAGTCCTGCTGCTCCCACAGCCTGCCCTCCCTTTCTTTTATTGGTTGTTGTGTTTGAAGAGTAGTTCCCTACCTGGTCTATCCTAACTGCAGGCTTGCAGCAGCGTGCTGCATGCAAGATGGCATTGGCATGTAAAGAAACAGCAACAACAGCCCTCAGCTGAAATCTGAAATCCGACTGGCTGGCAGGCTGCTCATGGAACTGATGTCATTGTACACACCTCCATATGATGATGTCACTCTAAAAAAAAGATGAAAACATAAAAAAAATAAAAAATAAAAATAAAAAGCCAGGAAATCTGGAAATTAAGGGGTGCCACTCTGGAATCATGGCACCCCATCATTTGGACCTCAAAAAGTGGTAAAAACCGAGCAATTCAGGACAGTTGAGAGATATGACGGTGTATGAGTCACCCATACAAAAGACAATTTTTGCCTGAAAAATATACCCACAGAGAGGTCAAAGGATAAAACACCACACACAGGTTTGCATACATAAGAAAGTTTTATTTGTATACTATTACAGTTGTATATGCCATGTCATATAGCTGTTTAGACTTTGAAATACATACAAACAGATTAATGCAACTCTCAAACAGATCATTTAATACAGTAATCCAAAAGCATAACATATGTTGCTGTCCAGGCCAAGGCCTTCAAGTAGTACAACAGTAAATACAGACCGCATCATCATGTGGATAGGCCCACAGTTGAGAGCTATGCAGACATACTGCATTCCATGTTAAACTAGTATGTACACACAAACCATGTAACACTGGTGCTATACAATGCATATAACAACACTACTCACACTCTGTCTGTAGTTCTGGAACCTTATACAAATAGGTGTCTGGCCTGAGTCTGCATGTTCTCTTGTAAGAGGTATTGATACCTGCTGTCTGTAACACTGTTGCCCACATACAGGAAGGATGTCCACCATACAGGAAAGGTAAAGAGACCACGCCCACATGATGTAGGGATTTAAAGTAGTCGGTTGCCATGACAGTGGTAATTGGAAGTACTACACAGCATGCTGCATGCAGGTAGCAAGTGGAGGACACTGATTGGTGAAGAGGCCATCACCTGATTATGTGTATCACCTACAAAAGCCACACTGCAACCTATTCAAAGCAGCTCAATCCATTTACTGGAGAAACAGAGAGAGAGAGAGTGAAAGTGAAACAAACAAACAAACTAACTAAGGAAGAAAGCAGGTTAAGGCCAAAGCAAGGAGAAAAAAAATTCTACAAGGAAACTATCCAGAACAGACCTCCTTCCCACAAAAGGTATGTGAAGTATATGCATGTAATTGACTGTAGTACTTGGTCCATAATAATGGGATAGAGTATGTGGAATGATTTATATGTGCCATCAGGTGTTGTTGTTGTTGTAATGATGTTCAGCTGAACAACTGCTATGGACAATAGGGTCTGTTCTTGTGGGTAGTGGGCCATACCCATCAACTGTGCAGAGAAGCACTGACTGACAAGATGTAAGCCATCATAGTGTGGGGTGTGTAATGGAAAGCATGTATATTACTGTGGCCAATAACTGGTGGTGGAAGTAATGCCATAATGATGGACACATGGGTTCCAGAGCCCACCACTTGCAGGACACTCAAGTTAACATGTAATGTAGCATGCTGAAATGTCATTGGTGTGTAATAGGCTTATCTGCAATCTGTCCCTATATATACCCCCCAAATGTTAGGCCGTGTCCATATGTGGCACCTGTCTGTGGTGTGGCAAGGCAGAGCAGTGCAGCTGTGCAGGAAGGAGAGTTAGAGATTGTGGACCTGATGTCTGAATGTACCCTATATATATATATATATATATATATATATATATATATATAGATATCATGTATGTCTACAGATATACAGGCATCTATATGTATATATACATATATATACATATATATATATATAAATATATATATATATATATATATATATATAAAAACACATATATACAACATAATATATATCTACACACACACACACACACACACACACACACACATATATATATGTGTGTGTGTGTGTGTGTGCGTATGTCTACATATATACAAACACACACACATAAATATATAAATACATGTCCCCTATATTTCCATCACAGTGCTGCATGCTATGTGTGAGGGAACTAACACATATCAATATATATATATATATATATATATATATATATATATATATATATATATATATATACATATACATATATACACAGCTGTAAGTGTGTGCAACATGGACAGTTATGTCACATGTGAACACCTTGTTGGGACCACATTGCCCTTGTCTGTAAAGGCGGGAATGGGAATTTGGGGAAGGATAGCAGGTATATTTGTGAAGGTGGGTTGGGTTGGTAGATAGACAGGACAGCCTACAGGGGTGGTACATGACACATGTGGTGGGTAAACACCCTTGATGGTGGGTGTGGTCTGAGATGTGGAAGCCCCATAAGCTCCCATATGGAAACAATGGGAACAAAGCCCCCACCCATTGCTAGTCAGAACAGCAGCTTCACAGCCCTGAAGGTGTCTGGCCTGGAGGTTGAGCAGTAAGAGCTTTTGGACCCTGTGATTGTGTACTGAGGACCTCAAGGTGCTGTAGCACATCCCGCAAGTCTCTGCGGAGCTCCCTATGCAACAGACCCTTGACCTGACCTCAGGTGACAGGATCATGTCTGTGTGGGCCCCCATGTGGGGGAACACCATACACTGAGGTGGTTCCACCTGAAGGTAGTGCTGGACCAGTAGATGAGGAGGCCCCAGGGTGGGTCCCACATGTGATGTGGCCTGGTAACATGGCCAGATGAGGTGGGAAAGGTGGTTCTGCTGGCAACTGTTCCCTAAACATGCTGTTGTGTCTCTGTTATAGAACATATGTGGGTAGTAATAGTCCACACAATCACGGATCATGTCCAACACAGATATCCCCAATAACACATAATGACAGATGTGCAGCAATCACAAAGCAAACAGGCCACATGCATATATGGAACCATAGTGGCCCTTACAATGACATGCAGGTTACATTGTCCATAACAGGCCAGCAATGATAGTGTCCCCACAGGGAACATGGCTACAAACACATAGCACAAAGCGTGGTAAATATGATATATGTCCTAATGGTAGCTAAGCTGTAGCCATACCTATTGAGTTGGGTGAACAGTTTGTTGTTGCAGATATGGTGGGGGGGGCAGAGATGTGTATTAAGAACTACGGTAACCTTGCTGTATGAGTTGCTCAGACCTGTTTCCATCTTTATGTCCTTCAGGCAAGATGTCACACGGTCAGTTACCAGTGTATTTAGTGGACAAAAATTAGGTCATTGTCAACCACCTGGTACAGCACTACCATTTGCTATTTGGCAGGACAGCTCATGAGCAGCAGGAGTGGACTGCCCTGTGGAATGATCTAGTCCACAGGGTCAATGATGGCCTGCACAACCGCAGTAATGTGCAGGTCCAGCATCATTGCAGCGAGCTGCTTCCCAATGCACGTTGGCATGCTGCTGCAGTCCAGGGGAATCACCTCACAATGGGGGGGTGATGCCATTCATCCCCCTCTGACATGTGTTTAGGAGCTCCTCACCAGCCTTGTGGCACCTGCCCGCCCACACATGCATCAACTGGCGGAGGCCATAGTGGAGGTGGGTGCTACCCACACACCGGCTGAGGACCATGCAGGTAAGGCCACAGGGGCACATCAGTAGACCACTGCTGCATTTGCATCTGCATATGTACAGGTAGATAATGCATATGTGAGATGTTATATATATATATATATATATATATATATATATATATATATATATAGTCTGTTGCTGCGTAGTAGTAATAAACAGATGTACATAAGCTGTAGTATTGTGGACTTGTACTGTTGATGTACTGTAATGCTGCACCCACCCTGTAGCAATGCCACAGCTGTGGCTACTGACATCACATCTCTCACACACTTATGTAGGTCCCTCTGGTATACCACCAAGGCAGCAGTCTGCAGCTGGTGAGTATGGTTTATGTTCATGCTTGCCAATACACTGGTAATGTAATGGCTATGGTATATTCCATGCACACATCTACCACACCTACCCATAATGCATGCTGTACATGTTCACATATTTTTGCTGTTAGCTGCACTGCATCACAGTGTTGACGATGATGGTGTATCTGAAGGGTATGTCAGACACCTGCAATATAACTAACATCCTGTCATTGTGAAATGTGTCCACAGAGAATAATGGTGGGACACATGGCCTACAGTACGGACATGTGTGAAACATCACCCTTATACAGTGCTACAACAGTGTATATATCAATATTACAATGGCAACTGTTACAGAGCTACACTATGGCATATCATAATACTGTTGTCCACAACCCTTACAACCTGCAATGTGGTCCCAACATGAGCAATGAGTGTGTAATACGGAATCGTAGGTTAGGGCAGCAAATATGGGGAATACATACCTTCACAGACACTGGAAGCATATGTATGCACACACTCCAGTTAAAATATAGTGGAAGCAGCTGTTGAGGTACTGACTGCATGCATTTGCCATGGAAATGCACCTTTCAGAACTTGCATGTCCCCATTGTCACACCATGTATTGGTCTGCTGTCCAAGATGTTTGGCAATCAAATGTGCACACTTACCTGCAACAGAGGCAGGCATGGCTTGCACACATCTTACATGACATGGCATGGGCCCCATACCCAACAGGTAGCACCCATGAGCTGAACATGTAGCCATACCTTACTATTGCATATGCCATGGCAAAAAGTGCAGACAGTCATTTATATGGCAAGGATGTATGGAACAGGAATGATGTAGAAAATAAACAGATGGCCATCCAAGACAAATGATGTCACGTAGCAAACTGGTCATGCCGGCTGCTCAGTAGCTTGCCACAACAGTGAGAGGGCTACAGGAATGTCCAACAAGTACTGGCTGTGCAGTACCTATGTCAGCAATTGCCTGGACTCTGCAAGCGTGTGGCCTATGAGTTAATGTAATCAGATGTGACAGTTGTACAACAGGACACATCAGCCAGGTTTCTCTACAGGTAATGTATGCATAACAGAAGTAGTTCCCAAAAGGCATGTGTTGCAATTTGTACTGGTGTACCATGACCACATTGGAAACCTACAGACAGTATCATGTAAGATACATGTGCTGCACAGCCAATGCCTCACTCCACCTCAGGTCCATCATCCCCATCTGTACTGTGCTGGTGCCAGTGTACACCTGTAAGTTTGCAATTCATTAGCTGGGACTAGGCTGTTACACGTGGTATTCAGTGTTTGGGACACTGCAAATTGACACACATGTGTAGGCCATAGTTGTCAAGCATCTGCAAAAAGGCTGAAGGTGGGAAGGGGGTGTCATCATGACACACCAGTTCACTGCAGCAGGGATCTTAAGGATGCTACAAATGGCTCTATCTGCACACAATCAGGTTCAGGAACTGTGGCAGACATAACCCTGACTCCAGAGCAATAGTGTTGGCAGTGTGTGAACTCCAAGGGCTGTACACATGAGTTGATCTTGCAATCATGCAGAGTTGCAGGCATGTGTATGGCAGACTGACCATATACTGGCAAATGCAGATGGCCATGCTAGTATACCCCTGCCAGGAATAGTGACTTCTGTAGTACACATAACAGTAGCTGCAACAAACCATCATGATATGGACATCATGATATGGGCATACACACATATGAACCCACAAAGTGTATGCATCGCGGTCAACATCAGCACAACTAACACATTTGTTAGACACTGCATTTGAATGTGCAGGACATATGTCACATATCAGGTTCATGCAATGTTAACATATGCAGTGATGTGGTCCCATGGCATATCAAGGAAGAGGGCACCAGGTACTTTTCCATTATCAGGGCAACACTTCTAATGAGCATGCAATGATCGCATAGCAGTTTGCCCTGAAGCAATTGTTTTAAAAGAGAAAGGAACACCTTAGAAATCATGTTCCTAAAAGCAGGGTTACATTTTTAGGTCAGGATAATTCAAATTAAATGTCATCTGAAGGTTTCTGTATACAATTTCATATTTATAAGTGACAGGAAAATAACAGTGTGTGGTGCACACAACAGCAAACACTGGGAGATCATTGCGAGTGTGGAATTGCAAGCAGTCATTAGAAGTGTTGCCCCGATAATGGAAAAGCACCGGGCACCATATCAATATGGGTGTGTACACTCCCCATAGCCATGGTAAGCGTTGATGGTTGTCAGTGTAATAGTATTGTATTGGTCATACATGCACTGCTGATGTTGAGATCTGTAAATCAGATATCAGGCATTCGAAAATGACATCTGTCCACATCCCAAGTATGTGTTGGACAAACACATAGGGGCTGAGAGCATTAGAGTAGACATAAATGACACAGTAATACACATTCAGCAATGGTGTGTACACCTGTGAGGTATGGTGCACAGTACATGGCAGGGTGCAGAAAAGGTGCACAACAATACTGTGTACATGGGTGCAGTGTTTTTGAGGGGAAGGGCCATCACTTACTAACACAGGCCATGCATCACACACATGTATACTGTTGCTAGCATGGATTGACTATAGCTGCACTGTATGCTGTTGAGTACCATATGTTATGCGTGTTTACAGGTGGGTACAGAAAAAAACAGTACTTTTAATCCACCACTTCATCCACAATTAAAACATTTGGAAAATGTACTAGAAAATGAGCTCAGGAATATATTTAAAAATCAGGAGAATAGTTACATTAAAAACAATTTAACTAAGGAAGAAAACGTTTTACTGAAGCAACTGTGTTCTAAAACATAAATACGGGTGATGGAACCTGATAAAGGAGGGGGAATCATACTAATGGATAAAATTTTGTATGAAGGAAAAATGTTTTCCCTCCTTCATGATGCAGACAAATATAGTGAAGTATCAATCAATGAAATTAACATCACCTATCACAAAATAGATTTGGCATTGAAAGATTTATTTGATCAAGATGTTATTGATTTCCAAATATATTCATACTTGGAAAATAATTCACCTAGAATACCGTCTATATTTGGTATTCCTAAGGTGCATAAGGATGTGGAGGAGCCCCCTTTTAGACCAGTGGTTGCAGCAGAAGGTTCCAAAACAGCCCCATTGGCCAAATTTTTGGATTGGAAACTTAAGGACATATGCGGGGATGCCCCCACATCCTTAAAGATTCTTGGGATTTTCTGGCTAGAATACAGCCAGAATATTGTGTGGAAGGCCTTACATTTTTATGTATTGATATTGTGGATTTATTTTCTGTCATTCCACATGATACAGGACTGTTGTGGTTAGAAGAAGCACTGAGAATGAGGTCAAATACCTCTGAAAACGACATTCTTCTCTGTCTGGAGTTAGCAGAGCTGGTCCATAGAAACAATTTTTTGTTTTTTGAAGGGGAGTTTTACCGGCAAGAACAGGGAGTTGCTATGGGGGCTAGTTGCACCCCCACTTATGCAGATATTATTTTATCTGTATGGGAATCCAAATTCATTCACACTTGCTCCTTCTCACAGTATTGGAATCTTTACACTAGATATCTTGATGATATCTGCATTTTCTGGACAGAGGACATGGCAACATTAGAATAATTTATGAATTATCTTTCTGGAACTACTACCTTTTTTGTAGTTTACACATCAAGTAACATCAGAAAAATTTAACTATTTAGACATGAATATATACAATACTGGTAAGGGGTTCAAATCAGTAGTTTATAGAAAGCCAACATTCTCTAATACATATATTAGTTATAGTAGTGCACACCCCTCTTTCCAGAAAAAGAGTATCATCAAGGGTTAGTATGTTAGGGTCAGTCACATGACATCTTTGGATTCTGATTTTCAGAATGAATGTATGTTTTTTAGAGAAAATGTTCATGGATAGAGGTTATCCTAAAGTTCTCATCAACAACATACAGACAGAAGTCAAACAAGGGAGAAATGGCAAGTACAAACCGGTTTTGGGTACAGGTTCACTCACTCCCACTTAAGGCATTATACATAAAACAAGTCAGGAAGACTTTGGTAGAGCCTTTGTGACTAATTTTAGGCATTTAGAAGAATGATACATTAATGAGTGGTATAAATGAGTGTATGTTACCAAGTGTGATGCAGGATGGTGAACTTACATGAATAAACTTGGGACTGTCTGTAAACTCAGGGACAGGTAGGTATAATGGTGGAATTTCAGGGCATGTGTGTTTGTGTGTGTGTGTGTGTGTGTGTGTGTGTGTGTGTGTGTGTGTGTGTGTGTGTATACTGTTATGCAATGCCGTGGAGGTCTTAATGTGCATTTCTTGTTTTCCCCTCACAGGTGGCGAGGTGGGTCAGGTTCCCTCCCGCATGCAATCTAATGTTGGTGTCCATACAGACACTGAAAATGATGATAGGACTGTTGAGACACAAGTGGGGTTGTCAGAGGGCAAAACTGCACCATCATTTGACATCCCCCTGTTAGCCACCCCAACCTCACACACAGATACCCCATCACCAGTGACCATAGCAGAGGGACAGTTGGTGGTTGGTGGCAGTGCACAGGATAGTGTGGTATTTATGCCTGCAGTGTCTGGACACAGCAGGCATAGCTGGATGTCTGGCAGGGTACCACATAGGTAGATGTATCGGGGTACTCGTGGGAGGGCCACTGGTCATCATGCCCCTGGCAGAAATGCCACAACTGGTACCACCAGATGCATGTTTCAGGCTTTCATGGGGGCGCAGGCACACAAACAGGGTCTGAGGCTGCAGAGGGCTGCTCTCTCATCTGTAAGCGACAACTTCCATGAACTTGCAGGTGCCCTCAGTGATTATACCAAGGTCATACAAATACAAGTCACAAACTATCCAATAAGTGCCATAGCCCTTCAATAACCTTTTGCAATAGGGAAAACCATGGAAATAGCGATGGTACATCCTGGTGGAAATCAGCAACACTGTATCAAAAACCTCCAAAGAATTGGTGACTAAGTGAAAAAAATCAATATTCTTTTATTCCAAAGAAACCGGCGATACAGCTGTAATCACACATTAAAACCATATATTAATTGGATAAGGTTAAGTGCTTTCACCCACTCAACTTGTGGACTTCTTCAGGACCTTTAATACAAAATAAAACAATCATTATAAGTAAAATTGGGTGCTAAAAGGAAGCGGATACTCATAGAATATCCTATACAACAAGTTCTTCCCCTTAAACTTCATGCAACATTATCATTTGATTTGAAATTGGTGCCAACAGGAAGCAGAAACAGATACACAATTTCTTGTGCAATAATCAGCCCCTTAAAGCAAAACTAAAACTTTATAATATTTCAATTCATGAAATATGTCTACCTATATTGTAATGCATCTAGTTCAACAAGACTTGACACGAATATCAACAACAACAAACATACTCAAATATCCTTATCAACTTAATAAAAATAATACACAGGTACGACTGTGCGTATCCAACTCCTAATGTATAACAAAAATTATTTCATTTAAAGCGCAACCGTTATACTTATATAGTAAACAACTATAATGGATGAAAGAGTATGAATAATTAAATATGTTCATTAGATCCTAAGAAATAACAATATGAAATATATACCTAAGAATAGTTACCTATACCTTAATACAAAATTATAATAACATACTTCCTACTAATGAAATAATAAATTGTAACCAACTAATTAAATATGTAAAATACAACAATAAAGAATGTAATGAAAAATGTAAAAAATGCTTTAAAATCTGCTGTAAAAAAACTAAAAAACTCATGTGCAATATTCTAAAATAGGTTTACAAGAAATAAAATTGTTGAGAACAGAGTGGGTTGTGGCCTCTAAAAAAAGTTGCCACCAAACCTCTTTAAAACTTAACAGTGACTTGAAATCACCACCTATAGGATGTACAGTAATAGTTTCTAAAATGGCAAACTTAAACTTATGTCTGTCATCAGTAGAATTGATATGTCTATATAGGGCATTAGTTAAATCTTTCTTATGAATACTATAAATATGGTCATAAATGCGTTGTCGAAAACAACGCTCGGTTTTACCTATATAAAAACTCATGCACTCACAACATTTCGCTATATAAATTATCATTTTCATTCTACAATTCCCATATTTAAATTTGATAGTTGTATAAGTCTCATTTTGAATGATCAGTTTACCGGACTATATAATAGTATTAACGATCTATGATGACCATTTGAACTATTTCCATCTCCTTTGTCAACATCAGTCAAATACCGGGTTTCAAAACCTTTTCCCAATAAAGGATGATATTTGCTGTCTATTATATAGTTGATAAGGTTATTCATATTATAAATACATTTTGGTACTTGATTTCCCAGGATTTAAAATTGACACAAATAATAGGAAAAAATCTTAGAATTACTTACAAAATGGGAAGAAATATTAAAAATTTACTGATTCCCAGGAGAATATATAGGGATAGGAGGTTTAATGAATCAACTCATACCTTCAAATGTGGTTCTTGTAACCAATGTAAGTATATTCTAGAAGATAATAAATTGATCATTTAAAACGAGACTTACCACTATCAAACTTAAATATGGGAATTGTAGAAAGAAAATGATAATTGATATTGTGAAATGTGAGTGCATATGTTTTTATATAGGTAAAACCGAGCGTTGTTTTCAACAACGCATTTATGACCATATTTATAGTATTCATAAGAAAGATTTAACTAATGTCCTATATAGACATATCAGTTCTACTGATGACTGACATAAGTTTAAGTTTGCCATTTTGGAAACTATTACTATAGATCCTGTAGGTGGTGATTACAAGTCTCTGTTAAGTTTTAAAGAGGTTTGGTGTCAGTCAGGAGTTTGAAACTCTGTACTGGTAAGTGTGTGACACAAACATGCTTAGGTTTTACTCTCCCACCCACTCCCTGTCTTACTTTGTCTCTGTCTGTCTCTCTCGCTCCCTCTCTGGTGGATGGACAAACAAACTTCCTTAGGCAGCAGCTTGTGTTTTGTAAGTGATGCTCATGATCAGCTGATAGCCTCTGCACAAACTGCAGTCCCCCTCTAGCTGATTGCATGTGGAACAGCTGTGGTAACATTCCCATAGCCAATTGCATGGAAACATACTCCAATATCTAAGAACATCATGTGGGTGTTGGGCCTCTTCATTCATTGTGAGCAGGACCTCATGTCAGTGTTTGGCAAACAGCATCACAGATGGTATTGAGATTTACCTGTAACAACATACACTGTGGAGACAGGTCAACAAACAGGAGGGGGATGTGACAGACATGACTACAGAATGTTAATGTTGCTCTTCTGCATTTGGAGTAATGTTGGTTTAACAGGATGAGTGTGGATATGGCTGGTCTACATGATTTAATACCTGTCATGACAGTGTTATGTGTTTGAAAAAACTCCCACCTGTATGGTTATCTGCAGACTGGGCAGTGTTTGGAGTCTTATGTTTCTTGTGTTACTCACAGATCACCTATATTAGAACTGCAGATGCGTAGTTTGAGGATTGCAGTCAGTACATGGTGACAGCCATGAGAGTTACTGACTTCATATCCCTCATAGGACATATGTCACAACAAACCCTGTTACAACAGTAAATATATGAGTGTATCACAGCAACATGCCAATATTGGCCCAGTGTTTGTGGCTCTAGCTACATGTATGTCAACCTTCGTACATATGTCATGCAGTAAGAGGGGCATATGTTCTGTAAACCATTATTTATTGACATCATACCTGATAACAAGCCAGTCAGATATCAGACTGCTAGACATGTTATGTATAGTAGGGGTTATTTCTGAGGACATATCCTGGGCATTCTGCGGTTGTGTGTACAGTACTGGGGTCTGTGTACTTATGGTGATTGTCAACAGTATGTGTATATACATATATATAGTATGCTATATTTGCAGGTACATGTGTATTCCCCCATACAAAATGTAGGCCAGTGTTGTGGCAGTCTGCCTGTAGTTTGCACAGTGTTTTGTTACATGTCTAGTAGCTTAGTGTATTACCCAGTGTGATGTTATGTACAGATATTTGCAAGACATACTGCTGCCAGGCCACCATAACTGGTGTGTATTTCTGACAAAGCAGTGGGATTTTGCACAGATGTATGTCACTAACTATGTATGTCACTAACTACTGGGTAGTATGTGGCCATGTGACCTCTGCACCACCAGTTATTATGTGTCAGGACAGACAGGTGTGTGTGAATGCATAAACTGTGTGGGCATATGCAGTCCCGTATTTACATGATATACCCATGTACATGGCTGTTAACATCCACATTGTCAGGCTTGGTCCATGTGTCTTGCACGAAAGGGATCTGTGTACACCTCTGGATTGAACAGCGAGTGCCAGATTGTCCACATATATTGGTCATATCTCTGCTGTAATCCACAGGATCATTACTGTGCTATCAGTGGTACTATACTATGATGTCCTTGGGATGTCTGTCAGTAACTGATAGCGTACATGTTAAAAGCAGATGTGAACTTCCACACACAACATGCCTGTTAAGACAACCCCTGTTACAGTAGCAACAGTCTACATATATATATACCTGCAATACATACATGACATCACCTTGCAATAAGAGGTTGAGACTACTGGTGCTGAGGTAGGACTCCACTCCATGTTCTGGACATATGGTAAACATATATATATATATATATATATATATATATATATATATATATATATATATATATATATATATATATATATATATATATATATCTCCATATAACTATATAGATATATAGACATGTACAGATCTACATACATATATGGATCTATATATGTACATACACACACACACACACACATGTATGTATATATATATATATATATATATATATATATATATATATATATATATATATATATATATATATATATATACACAGCTATATATGTCTACACATATACAGATATGTAGATATATATGCACATATAGTTATGGATATCTACATATATTTTGACATAAATAGGTATATCTGTTTAGACATGCATGCACATATAGTTATAGATATCCACATATATATCAACATAAATAGGTATATTTGTATATATATATATATATATATATATATATATATATATATATATATATATATATATATATATATATATATATATATATATACATACAGAGATCTATAAATGGCCATATATATGATGCACTATACAGATGTATATAAATACATACATATGAATATATATTTGTATATACATGTAGACATATATCTTATCTACATATGTATATGTATATATCCATGTCCTTGTCATGTGTAAACATTACTCTTGTGCATACCTTCCTAGATGTATCACACCGTATGTATCTGTTATGTGTATATTTAGATATAACAACATATGTGATGCAACAGTAATACCACTAACAAGTACTACATGATTGTGGAAGTCACAGCAATTGTTCAATACTATTCAATATGTATACTGACAGATATATTCGAAAAACAGCAACTGTCTTCACAGCTGTCAGGACATAGTGGTTAACTGTTGTGACTATAGTGTATAGGGTCCTGGGTTCAAGACCTGCAAGAGCTGTTTATTTTGTTGCTGGGCAGAAAAAGGGCTGCTGGATACAGAGTGGTTAAGACACTTTTGAGCAGCTTTAAGCACATTTGCATGGCTTTGCACGAAGCTAAGCGGTGCTAAAGTACGGTTAAACATACGGGTGCTTATACCATGTAGGCTTCGCTTACCAGTGCACAAATGTGCTTAGCTGTTATATTGCAGCAATGCTGACATCTGCTAAGCATGTCTCAGCCCTGGTAACCAGTGCTCACATCGCAGTGTGATAACATAACAGGCTAATGACATCTGTAGTAAGTGTATGTAATGCCATGTACAAAACATGCATCTATGTGCCATCATTACAGTAGCAAGAGGTGTGAGTGTCATGTCTGTGACACTCAAGTATATAAAACTTGTACATCACTCTTATCCATGTGAATGTGTTACATATAAAGGAAGTAACCCAGGTTACATGCAGTCACACTGGCATGTAGTGTATCATGCTGTTACTACTGTTGACAGTGCTTTCCCAAGCAAGACTAGATTGCTAAATGTCGTACTGGCAACAAGCACCCCTGCATTCATAGCTGGACTCTGAGGCCTCGCTGTCATGTTTCTGGTGTGTGAGCTGTGTCACAGTATATATCCCCTACTGGATAATGATCTGACATGTGGAAAGTAACTGTAGACTACTGTCTGTACAGCACATGTCAGTGAGGGTGTCCAACATGTAGTACTTTCATACATATTGGTGTGAGATGTCTATCTGTCGACACATTGATCCTACTGCATAGCTAGTTGGCAAGATGATGTCTGTCAGTCCTGTACAGATGTGCAGATTGCAGGTATCCAACTTGGATACGTACAGGCAACCTGTGCTTGACTGACACTGACATGTCTGCCCAGCTGTGTTATAACTGGCACAGATAGGACACAACACCCTGTACACACACCACATGCCACTGGTACCTCCACTACACTACCACAGTCAACAGAACATGGTTGGGTACAGGTCTCCAACACAGACACTAACCATGTTTTGTAATACATGTTGCATACATGTCAACTGGATCACCTCAGTGGCCATTTGCAGGAGGCACCCAGAGGATTGGCTGATGCAAGTCACTCTCACCCTGAGGGTCACCACAGTGGTGTCTGTAGATAGATTGCCTGCTGGCACATGGCAGATGGCATGATACCACTGTACAGACATCCCCTATACTTCCCATCTCTCCATAAATAATAGCCAGGTACACACCTACAACCACCTGCAGCAATGCAACCCAGTACAGAAAAATGTGTACATGTGCATTACTGAGGATATCAGTGTCTGTGTGTTAGTACACCTGTAGTTGGGAATACCATGAGGGCCTTCACACCTACTGCAACACCCATTGCCATAGTTAGATGTGGCTGCTGCTGTACCAGACATTACATGTACCCTGTTACACTCCTCTCCCTAACGGCTACCTGAGCATTGCCATACCAGCACAACAATGTTGTACAAATGGGTTGATAGGCATGGGATACTCACTGAGTTCTGGCAAGTGTGTGTATGTGTGTATGTGTGCATATCTGTAGGGTACATCATTCTGAGGCCACATACTCCTATTACAATACACATTGCCACACAGTATTATGGATAGTGATGTTGCTGCCCATAGGTAAGGCATGACAATGCATCACCCTACTATGCCTGTGCCACGTGCATTTGATGCATATCCCTGTAGTACCACTGTTTGGATGGACAATGGGCTGTATCGCAGTCGTGGTCAATGTGTGATGGTGGGTATGTCAGAGTGTCTTCATGGGTTCCAGTGTGTTAAATATCCACAGTGGGGTTTTGGTGCTGTGTACACTGCCATTACACCATGGTGCCCCTGTATATGTCCCACCACTGTATGGTGACCACTGTCATCATCAACCATACAGGTAACTGATAACACAATCCAGCCAGTTATGCATGTGCTGTGCGCAGTCTACCTGTAACACATTGCACACATTGACAAGTTAGTTAGTACTGATAGGCCCAGGTCTCTCAGATGTGTGTCTGCCTGTTATGTGTCTGTTAATGTGTATATGATGGTATGTCACACTATATATTGTCCATATACAACCATTACATCCCCCATTATTATACTGTACATGTCTGGGAATCTTCTGCATGTAACATATAACCTGGAGCAAGCCTCTTCCTAAACGTTGTGTGGTGTGTGCAATGAAAGCCACACACATCAGTAGCACTACATACCTAGGTAGGGGTCTAGTCTCAGTGTTGCCAAGTAAGTGCTTGTGTGTGTATGTTGATGGATCTATATCAGGTTGCTGATTATACATGTCCCAGAGGGTCACCTCAGTAACTGTTATACAGACCTGTGACATGTGTTTAACTGTACCCAGGATATGTCACAGCCATGGTATCACCACAGTGCCATACCCCTTGTGGAATATGACTGAAGACCATCCACCTGCTGACACAGGTACACCTACAACACAAACGGATAATATTATGGAGACCACAATCACTCAGTGTTAATAACAGCTATAATGCATCATGGCTGGACAGCTACACTACCTGACATGTAAGCATTAAACATTACTGCTGACAACATGTTACATAGCAGTACATTGGTACACTGTAGTACAGTCACCGTGTGCATCAGAACCATATTATCCTGTCCCTGCATCAATGTTATGGATGACAGGGATGTGGCAAGGTATCATCATATGCACAGGGTGTGTTGTTGGTTTGCCAGAGACTGAGGGTGGGCCATACGTTTAACACCATGTGTGTGGGTGAGGGGTGTAATTAGGTGATATGGGCATGGTGATGTGGTGTGCATAGGTATGGGGTTGCCCTAGGTGTGGTTGTATAATGTGTGGGTATGCATGCACAAAGTTCTGCCATGTGGCTGCCCTACACAAGTGTTTCTTTGACAGTTGCAGGCCATACCTAGCAGGGTGTGCAGTTCACTGCCTCTGGCCATGGACACATGGACTGTGCCTGCCAGGGGTTCCATGGGCATGTCCAGGTACAGGCCTTAATGTACTACTCTCCCCTGATAATGACAGATGTCAGCTGGAATCAGGTCCCACACACACAGAGACACAGGGTGCCAGTACTGACATGCATGGGTGTATTTATTCACAGGTGTATAGTGGTTGAATCTGCCAGAAGGCTGTACAAGGCTAGGTGAAAGGTATACCTTGGCATCAGGCCACATGACAATGGTTTGCAGTGTGGCTCAGGGGTGTAGTGTCTGGATTGGCTCACACAGGTGGGTATTGTATTCACCATCCAGTCATCTGGGTTACTATTGTGGGTGGACAGTGCGGTGCAATGCTTACCATGTATGTGTTCTATAGTCCATGACATGGATGGTGTCTTGGATGTGCACACGTTCCACATGCATGTTCTGTGACATGTGGAACTCTACCTGGACTGTTTAGGCCATGTTGTGTACACAGATTGTTATCATCAGATGTGCCATTCCTGGCCTCATGTGGTGGAAACTGGCAATGGACACCAGGTTGACTCTGCACCTACATTGACAGCATGATGCAGGTATTCCCTTGTGTCAGTGGCATCTGTCCATACAGGGCTTGTGTTTAAGGCATGGTATGTCCTTTGTGGGTTACATTTGATAGCACTAGAGTTGTTGGAGGTGTCCAGTGGGGAACATAGTGAAGGTGCACTGTCTGCAATTATGTGCTTATTGTAGTGATGGGACAGGGTGACATGCCCTCTGTAGTCCACTGCAATCACACCATTGTTACTATCTGTGGGCAATATGTAGGGAACTACCAACAAAATGGTTGTTGCCTAGCCAAGTGTGTTTGTGTATGAGACATGGGTTAAGAGTGTTTTCTGAGTAATACAAGGGTTGCCTAAATTGTTCGCCAGGCCTTGATGTCACATGTAGGGGTATGGATTGTCAACCCCAGCCTCTCTGTTGTTTGACATCTGTTATCCTTGTAAGGTGGACATTGTGACATATAATAGGCCCACCATATAGGAAATTTGCAAAACCCACTCTACAATGAGTCCAGTAGTTACACACTCACAGCCACCTCCACACAGGATATGAATGACAAACACAGAGACACACACACCAAGCCTCACAGTTGCTATGTCTGGGATTGGAACTCTTACCTAACTAGTACATAACACTATAGCATTATACAGTTATAGCATGTGCCATGGAGATTACTGGGCTACTCTTTCCCCAAAGGTGTATTTCAAAGTAAATGACATCAGCAGGCTTGCCAAAGAAGGGCAATGGAGGTTGTACTGACTGTGAATGGCCTCAAAAGGATTGCTCCCTACACAGATAAGCAAACTTTCACACTTGCCATGTCTGGGAATAGCACCCCTACCGAACTAGTATATTACTATACAGCATTATGCTGTTATAGGATGCACCATGGAGATTATTGGGCTACTCTTCCCCCAAAGGTGTATTTTAAAGTGAATGACATCAGCAACCTTGCCACGGTTGGGCAATGGAAGGTGTAGTTCATAGGTTCATAGGGTCATACGCTGATACTAGGCTATTGGCCCTAGGGCCTATTCATGCCTAGACATGACATTTATCTGGCTCTGACTTCCCACAATATATACTTCCCTGCACCCCTGTAGCTGATATTATCCCCGGGTAAATGTCCTAACTCCTATCCAATCATCCCGGTTCCTTTTGAAGAGGGCCAAAGGGCCACTCTGCTTGACATGTGTGGGCAGTCTATTCCAGAGTCTGGGGAGTCTCTGGGTCAGGAACACATCCCTCCTGCATGTATTGTTCATTGTGATGACAGGATTTGGATCCCTGGAGCATGTGGCTGTGAAGGTTTGGAATTCTCTAAGTGTAGCATGTCCAACAGCTGTGGGTTTGACATGGCATGTTATGTTAAGCAGAGATCACCTCTTAGAACACAATACATGACAGAGTATTGCTGGCTGATTTTGAGACGGTCAGCATAGGGCATCTGGTTTAGGCCTGTGGTCATTTTGTGAGGTATGTCTGCAGCTTCTCTACTTGTTGCAGATGTCCTGTGAGGTACATACATAACAGGCCATTGTAGTCTGTACTGGGTTTACTGAGAGATGCCTACAGTGGGAAAATGGGCTAATTTTCCTGGCTGTAAAGCCCTTAGTGGGAGTTGTGCCACATAGGTGGGTTTCCTGACTGTTGTGGTGATGTGGTTATCAAAGGTGAGACCACTGTCCACCTGTGTCCCTAAGTCTGTTATCACACTTTAGGTGCTTAGTGTACTGCCACCTATGTGGTACTTCACAGGTACATGTCCCTTCCCAATGGGGATAGCTATATATTTCTTGGCACTGATCTTGAGGCCATGACTCAAGCACCAATCATGTCTTTCTGTAAGGCCCTTCTGTAGAATATCCACATCATGTGGGGATTCAATATTGGCTCCCAGTGTGCAGTCATCTGCAACATTTGTTTGCCAGTGTCCCTTACTGTTGGACTGTACTACAGAGCATTAGATGCTGAACAAGGGTGGTGCCAGGACTGAACCCTAAGGTACTCCAAATGTCACTTGTCTAGGGCTCGGGTTGGTGTCACCTACATTTACAGTGTGGGTTGTGTCAGTACAGCAGTTGGCAGCCCATCAGGTAACATTGGTATTAATGGCCAGCATGATACATTTATTTATGATTCCAAACTGGGGGATGGTTTCAAAGAGCTTGGCGAGGTTAGGTATAGGTTGTGTGAACCACCTTACCCTTGTCCATGGCTCTGGAGACAGATTCACAGTTGTCATTCAGGTTGAGGTGACATGATTGGCCCTTCACAAACCAAACCTGGTTAGAGTCCAGTGTTTGCAGGTTGCCAATGCCTTTGTTTTAATTTCCATGACAATACATTCCATAGCCTTGCAGAGCAGGCACGTCATACTGCTAAGGCTGTAGTTCCCAGAATCCAAGGTGGATCCCCCCTTGTGGACTGGGATAACTAAGCTGTGTGCCACACAGTGGGCATAAAGCCTGAGGTATGGCTATGATTAGACATTGCATGTAGGTGAGGTGCAAGCGCAGTTTCTAGCTCATGTAGTACACAACCCAGGATGTTGACTGGTCCCATGGCTGCTGTTGTCATAGCTTTGTCGAGTGTGGTTTTTACCTATGTGGCCATTATTACCGGCATATGGCAATCTATCCGTGTTGAGATGGGCCTTTTGGGGGTTGGGAAGGGGGTGCAGTTGGCAATGAATCAATCTGCCAGGATACTGGCAATATCCCTGGGAGGAGTAGATTTAGTACCATCCTGTTGTAGCTCACAGTGGTTCTGAGAATTGCTATTTAGATTCCTCACATGGTTATGGAACGGCTTGCAGTTGTCTTTAGCATCTGTGGCTATATTATGTTAGTAACTAGCCTTGGTGGATGCTATGAGGGGTCTCTGCCTTCTACTGTAGCTGGTAAGGGAGTATTTTCCATCCTGGAAAGTCCCCCATGTCTGCAAGAGTTTCTTCCTTTTGTTGTGCAGTATGTTTATGGGAAGCATCTTGGTTCACTATTGGATGGTATGATTGATGCACGAGTGGATGTGCTCATACAGTGCCTTCATGTTTGATTCAGCAATTGTCCTTTCAGTTCCCTTCTGCATGGGTGTCATGATGTTAGTCACGTCTGACATGTGTAGCATGACATTGGCTTTGGAGATGTGTGTTACAGAGGTGTCCTTACTGGGGTGTGGGGGAGGGATGTTGATGTTAAGGGTGATTAGCTCATGGGCATACCTGACCACAAATGGGGTGATCATAGGTGTGGAGCATTGATTTCCCATGTTGGTAATGACCAGGTCTAGGATATTTGAGCCCCTGGTGGGACTATGGGCTACGTGATCCAGGGCATTGGGAATTATGACTTCCAAGAACTGTTGAGCACACATGTTGGTACACAAGTAGTTTTCCCAGTTAATGGCAGGGTAGTGTAACTCACCCAGTATTAGGATGTTTGCTTGTATCATAATATTTTACAGTATGTTTCAAAGGCTATAGTGGGTATCATAGGGCATGGTGGGGGATATGTAGCAGGCTATACAATTTGGAATGCAGTCTAACCTACTGTTGGTTGCATCAGGAGTATTTTAGACACATTCTGTTGGGCAAGTAGCCTGGTGGTTAGAATATGGACATTCCTCCACCTTCATTGTTTTGGTCCTGGTTTGGTAGCCAACAGGTGTGGTGAGAACTATACCTGGTATTGCAGGGGTGCTCTCTGGAGGCTTGGATCAGGTCTCTGCTACTCCACAGTTATCAGTGTTCTCCATTTGTAGGTGTGCGTAGTGACTGTGAATGGCCAAAAAAAATTGCTCCCTACACACACACAGAATTTCACGGTTGCCATGTCTGCGCATAGAACTCCTACCCAACTAGTTTATCACACTACAGCATTATGCAGTTATAGGACACTCCCCAGAGGTTACTGGGCTACTTCTTCCCCAAAGATGTATTTCAAAGTGAATGACATCAGCAAGCTTGCCAAAGAAGGGCACTGGAGGTTGTAGTGACTGTGAATGGCCTCAAAAACATTACTACCACCACAGACAAACACACAAACATTCACACTTGCCATGTCTGGGAACAGAACTTCTACCTAACTAATTTATTATACTACAGCATTGTGCAGTTACAGGATGCACCATGGAGATTACTGTGTTATGTTTTCCTCAAAGGTGTATTTCAGAGTCAATGACATCAGCAGGCTTGCCAAAGAAGGGCACTGGGGTTGTAGTGACTGAGAATGGCCTCAAACGCATTGCTACTTACACAGGCAAACAAACACACACATAAACATCCACACTTGCCATGTCTGGGACTAGAACTCCTACAAAATGAGTTTATCACACTACAGCATTATGCAGATGTAGGACGCTCCACATGGATTACTGGGCTACTTCTTCCCCAAAGGTGTATTTCAAAGTTAATGATATTAGCAGGCATGCCAAAGTAGGGCATTTGATATTGTAGTGAGTGTGACTGGCCTAAAAATCATTGATCCCTACATAGACAAACATAGTTGCCACATCTGGGATTAGAACTCCTACCTGACTAGTACATCACACTACAGCATTATACAGTTACAGGATGCACCATGGAGTTTAATGGGCTACTATGTCCCCAAAGGTGTATTTCAAGATGAAGATATCAGCAGGTTTGCCATAGTGGGTACACTATATTCCCCTGGAGTGACAGGGTAGGTGTGCAAGGTGTTCATGCCAATACTTTCTGTCAGTATTGATCCAGTGGTGTGGATGCTGGCAGGGTGCTGCTTACAGCTAGGGACACACTTGCATGGGACACCTGCTCTGCATGTTGCATTCTTCCGCTATTGCCATACACAGGTGGGAGTCATATTGTACTCATTTCCAGCAGCAGGGTTAAGGCCAGGGAGGTACCTGTGGGTGGTGGTGGGGTGAGCTGGGTGCATGTGTGCTATGGCCACTACTTGCATCTGACTCACAGATATGCATGGGGCATTCCACTTATGCTGGCTTGTGCAGGGACATCAGCTGTTTCTCAATACATCATTCCTATGACCTTTGTGGTCTGCCAGTGTTTGGCCAGGTGACATCAGCATTCCCTACTACAAGTCCAGATAATGTGCTGCAAACCTGTATATACAATTCCAAGGGTGTGTCCATTTGACAGTTGCATATTATACACTGTCTGTCTGGGGTACTTCCCCCTGTGTACTACTTGTATATCTGGGCCGACAGTCATGCCATGTCCATCTTTCAGATGGTGACACATATTACTTCCAAACATTTACTATGGCTTACTGCTGGAATGTGTTATACTGGGAAGTATTGTGTTTGGCACTGCAGTTGTGAGAACATGGCCCTGTCATCTTCAGTTCTGGGCAATGGCCACCAGGACAAACCTCACCATGCATACATACTGACCATTCTCACACAATATACAACCAACACCAACCTAACTTATGCAGACCTGCATATTGTAGATATGCTACAATCTATCCTGCTACCTTGGCCAGCTCAGGTAATCTGTGTTCCACTGTTATCATACCTACCACATGCATGTTACTGCATTTCTGCATAGGATTGGGGGGGAGCACACCTGTGTGCTGCTACATGTCTACATAGGATTGGGGGAGGCACACCTTACTGTTACTACATTTCTAAAGAGAATGGGGGGCACACCTGCTGTTACTACATGTCTACATAGAATTAGGGAAGCACAACTGACTGTTGATACATTTCTACATAGGATGGGGGGCACACCTGACTGTTACTACATTTCTACATAGGATTGGAGGGGCACACTGGACTGTTACTATATTTCTACATAGAATTGGGGGGTACACAATGGACTGTTACTACATTTTTACATAGGATTGGGGGGTCCACCTGACAATTGTACACATTTGCTATGACTGTACTGGTATGTCAGGTACTCCATTTCATCTGTATATTAACCTATCATGCTGACTAGAGGCATATCAGTATACTACAGGTCTTAGGTTTGCTTGACCTACATTTCAGTTTCTGACTTTTTGCCCTTTGGAACTAACATCCCACTGCCTGACCTGTTGTAGTCTGTCTGTGTAGGCCTGGAGGGGGGAGGTTACCCATAGCCGTCAATCAGAAGCCTTAGCACAGCCTTAGTTTGTGTTTTTCTACACCTGTCCTGCTGTCTGAGACTATTGTTGGGTATGTGTGCCTCCCTGACTGGCATGTGTGTGTCATATGGACACACTTGTGGCCCAGCACATTTCCTGCAGTGGGTTTTGTCACCTTGTCTAGTACTGGCTACTATGGTGACACCAGCATTTGTAAAAGATCTCATGCTGCCACTATAGGTGTCTACTATCTGCTGGCATCCCATTCAGTCACCCAATTCTCTTGTATGCTCACATCCATACCATAGATACAAGTAACAACACATACTACTCCATTCGGCAATTGGTAGGAAGAGTGACTTACCTTATGGCTGTGCCAGTATTGAGGATGGTGCTGGAGGGCTGACTATGTCAGATGCACATAGTACACTCCCTATACATGGTTAAGCACAAGTAGTGTCATGTTTAACATCCCTTTTACTGTATGTGCAAGTCAGAGAGAGGTGTAATTCCCTGGATCCCTATGTTAGTGTATGTGCTATGCATTGCCTCCTTCTGCCTACTGGGGCAGGCTCAGGTTATTCCTCCTCCAAGTCACTCTGTGCTTGTGCAGGCCTTGGCCATGGTGGGGGGCTGTGTGGCCCTGCCTCATGTTGTTCCTGCAGCAGCTGTTTCCACAGGATCATATTGTGGAGTATGGAACATGCGATGACAATTTGGGTACATGTAGGTGGTGAGTACTGCAAGACTCCACTGGATGTGTCCAGGTACTGGAACCATGACTTGAGCATCCCACACACATGCTCAATTATGATTCTGGTCTGTGCATGTGCCACATTATGGAGTTCTTGTTCGGGTGTGTGTGCATTTCTGATGGGTGTCATCAGCCATGGCTCCAGTGCGTAACCAGCAGGGTTCCTATTACGTTGTCGAATCCTTGAAACTTCGAACCTGAGAACATCGAACTCAGATGTTCGAAGTTTCAAGAATTTTAATGTAAAAAAAAATAAAAAACACCTAAAACCTACCTAACTATTGCAAGCAGGGGGGAAAGCCCCCCGTGCACCCCCCACGTTCCCCCGCTCTTTAAATGTGCCAACTCCGAGATCGCAACACAGTGCGGAAAGGGAATGTTTCCCTTTACCGCACTGTAGTGCGATCTTGGAGTTAGTATATTTAAAGAGTGGGGGGGTGTGGTGGGCACAGCCCTCATGTGGGGGGTGCAGGGGGGGCTTGCCCCCCTGCTTGCAATACTTTATTCTTTGTTTTTATTTATTTTTTTTTTTACCGTTTTCGAAGTTCTAGCACTTCGAACATAAGGGTTCAACCTTATCGTGCTCGAAGTTTCAGAACTTCGATAACATAATAGGAACTCTAACCAGCATCCCTCACTAGGTGACCGTAAGGGATGTCCCATTGGCACAGCTGTGTCAGATGCCAAATGTGGGAGTCATGATAGCTTCCAGGGCAGCCATTATAATGCCCTGAGCATCACACATAACCTGGCAGTTGATGGAGGGGAAGCCCTTGCAGTTGATGTAGACCTTACCCTGCTCACCGAGTGGTGCTTTGATGCATATGTGTGTTCAGTCTATAGTACCCACTACCTCAGGGTGTTCTGATATTTGGTGGAAGAAATGCATATTGCTGGCTAATGCCTCACGGCTGTTGTGGAAATATATGCGCTCACCGGCATGTGCTGACATGGCATCCAGAAACTGATGGCGTATCCTGGATGCTGATGCCTGTGAGATCCCCATGATATCCCCAGTTGGTCTTTGTAAGGTACCTGCTGCAGCCACGATCATTTTGTTGCTTTTGTTTGTTAAAAATTCCCCGCTTGGATACATTAGTGGTGTAGAGTATGTAGGAAAAACCAGAGGGAAGTTGTTTGCATAGTTTATAGTAGCGTTCTGGGCTGGGCTGCTGCCTGTGTAATTGGCTGATTCTGATACATTTCATCTTCCAGCTATGCTAGTTCTCCTTGATTACCTTCCTACTGCTGTTTTCCCTTCCCATTGCCTTCCTGTTTAAGCCCGGGGGCACACCACACAAACACAGTGCTCAGATGTGCACAGAACTGCTATTTCCTGGTTTAATTTTTTCTTTCCTTTAAAACCCAGTGAGTGGCACGCACACCCACTTAGCCAATGTAAAGAGTGCTAGGCAGCCTCAGACACACACCCTTGCTTAGCTCTGCTAAGCTAAGGACAAACCCGAGCCACAGGGCTCCAATAATCTTACAGTATGCCTGACACACCCACCTATGATGTCAGCTAACTCTTAGGCTTGAACCATGCTATTCCTGCACTTACACGGTTGGGTGCTGGCTAGCATTGAGGGGAAATCTGGGATTCAATATCATTCCCCTCATTTGCATAGGACTGCCTGCTAATGCATAGTTACAGGTTCCACACTGAGCCTTCCCCCTTAGCAATCACTATGCACTGGCCATGTTGTCTTCTGCCTGCCATTGAGTATAATGGCAAAATAGTGATTTTGGCTAGAATGCTTATTTCAGTTTTTTTTTTTTTTTTTTTTTTCCGGCCCGATCCAGTTTGCTCACTGCTGCCCTATGCTTAAACAGCTGAAATTGGCTATAAAAAAAATAAAAGTTATAATTTTTTTTTTGCCAACTGTTCTCCATGCCAATGGCTATATATTTGGCCATTGGCATGCTTTACACATACTATACACCCTTTATTTGGAGCTGTCATGGCTCTGTTTTGTATTTTGCAAGAAATGTACTCGGTTATTAAGCAAGTACATTTCTGCACACTACACTAATCCTGCATGGACGTCTGACAGCTTCCTGGATTGCAAATTCACCTCATTTGCATGGTTTTCACCTGCAAATGGGGTAATTTGCATACAGGAGCTGTGTCCGTGCAGGATTAGTGCAGCAGCGCTCGTACACATCCTTTGAGCTTATTCCTGGATCGCACAGTGGCCATATTATCTCCAGGAGCCCCTGCACTATTTCTGCACACAGTGCAGGGCTTGCTGAATCCGGGGGTGTGTTATGAACCTTATGGCCTCCAACCTTCAAGAATCATTTTTATTTTTCCAAGAGCCACGTTCAGAAAAGTTACCATAGCGTATGCCTGGTGTGTACCTGTCAGTAACCATTTCTGATTCAGAAACAATCCTATCATGGTGCTGCACCACAA
This sequence comes from Protopterus annectens, assembly GCF_019279795.1. Lineage (NCBI taxonomy): Eukaryota > Metazoa > Chordata > Ceratodontiformes > Protopteridae > Protopterus > Protopterus annectens. Next base: position 1,449,711,431 of record NC_056746.1, on the reverse strand, counting down.
AGAAAGAGTTTAACTTCTGCACACCAGGCACCAGGAATAGCTTGCACATACTACCCAAATCTTTAAAACCAATTTTTTAATTAAAATGGAGGAAAAGATTTTTGAAACAGTGGAGAGGAACATTAACCATTTATGACTGAAGATTTAGCTTAAGAAGGTATTTTTTGTATATAATAAGCATGAGCCATTAATGTGTGGCATCAATCACTGATTACAACTGTATGTGAGATAGTTGGGGCAGGGCTTGGATTCAACAACAGGAGTTGTCTGTAAAATCGGGTCATAGGTCCAGTGTGCAATGGGGGGTGTGGAAGTGTGCCCATTTGGGAGAAGACTTCAGGAAGAAGCCTGGAGGAACAGTAGATGGTGTTAGGGAGAATTTTAAAACTATAACTTGGACTTACTTTGAAAAAAAAAGAAAGAAAGTAAATAGAGCAAAAGGTCTAGCATCACAATGCACTTTACAAAAAGAAAGGTGTTGATTTTTAGTTAAGGATGATTTGCAGACATGCAGATTAGCTGGTAATGAAGGCTTTCCTTGCTGTGACTAACTCAATTTTCTCCATTGCATAAAAGGTCCCTTTGGCCACAGCTCCTTCCTTCAACTGTGGGGCACTTTCTGAATCCAGAGACTTTGTTTAAATCTAGTAGAAAGCTTGTTCTAAACAAAATATACTGTGCCAACCTTGAAGACTCAACTTGCCATTAAAAGGTAGACAATGCTCTTGAGTTTCAATACTGGTTTTAGGGGCCCAGAACATAGTCAAGAATTACTTACTCATTTAATGCTTACTGGCAAGAAAGTAATAACAAAGAACTGGAAGATAGTGGCTAAATCTAGAATAGTGGAAGTGAAAGATATGCTGGATCTTAGCAAAAAAGGTGACGTAAGAGAGAAAGTGGATAGGCAAGCCAATATATGGGATGCGTGTTACACGTACATTGCAAATCACCCTTATATGGATTGCAGTGGCAATTAATGCATGACATTCTTTAGCTTAAACTGAACTGTACAAGTCCAGCAGTGATAATGCATTTGCTTTAATATACATATGGTTAGCAACAGATAAAAAATTATAGTGCGTTGTGTAAAGAATCTGCAATATGCTTGTGTATTTTTTCAGTGATGCTGAATAAATAGATTTTTGTTGCAGAAAAAAAAAGAATGTTGAAACGCATACAATATTTCTTGAAATTTTCATCAGTGTTAAAATTTTGACCACCTCTGGACCAAAGTTTCTGTGAAGGTTGATTGAAAGTGAGAATTAAAGTAAATAATTTACAATTGGTAGAGTTAAAATAAAAACACAAAAATAGGCTGTTACCAGTGGACTGTTCTGTGACATTTTCAGGAGTAGCTCCTGATTTACTTGTAAGAAGGGAAATCATATTACAGTACTTGAGTTTACATGTTACTGGCTTTGCTTTGAAAAAAGATATTTGGTTAATATTCACTAGTTTAGCATAAATGGAGCTACTTACTGCAGACTGTAATATCTGGCAATGACAATGCTGAGTACCAAGGTGCAGGAAACATTGCTGCATTTTAAGGAATAAACCATCAATACATTATGGGTTATTGTCTTCCCCCAGTTTTCCAAAATGCATTCATAGGCCTGCATTGCAATGGACACATTCTTATATATGATCCAGGTAAACAATTTATTGTACAAAAAAATGTAAAGAAAAAATGAAGCATTGCAAAATAGTCATCTACATACATTTTTTTGTTTGTTTTTTTTTTCAAATGCTACATTATCATCTTCATCATCCTCATCTCCCCTTTATCCCATTTTTTATATAGTGCTGGGTGTTGCATCAACTGTCATCTTTCTCACTTCAGTGCAAATTTCCTACCTTCTTCAGTTGTCACGATTGACTGTCAAAGGTCTTCCCTCACACAGTCCATCCATTTCTTTGCTGGACACCTTTCTTTCCTCTTGCCTTCTTCCTGTCTTTCCCAAATCACCTTCACCAGACTGCCTTCTGCTTCCGTGCACGTGCCTGAACTGAGAGCCTTGTGGCTTTTCATCAAACAGAAAACTCCAAAAATGGAAAAGTTGAAAGATTGTGGTACAGCTAGTCAGGGGAATTTGCCCTTTCCTTCCCTTAGTGCAATCTTGGAGTTGGTATTTTTAAGTAGCAGGGGGTGTTTTTTTTTTTTTGTTAGCATTTTTGTTCAGCTTAAAGCCATTCACCTCTATGAACGTTTTCCACCTGAACCAACATAATCTATTCTCTCTTTACCTTCTCAGCACTTGGAACTACTTTGGCTTCTCTTTGGTCCTCATTTTTTGTCTGCTCCATTGTGCATCCTACTACCCATCTCAAACTTAATTTCCATTACATCCAACTTCCTCAATTGCTCTGCCTTCACTGTACATGTTTCTGAATCATACAGTAGAACTGGTCACATCTCTGTATGACACAACTTGCATTTCAGCTTCTTTGGCATTCTTCTTTCACACACTACTACTGATGTGCTGTGCCAGTTGGCTGCACCCCTCTGGTTCTAGCTTTGACTTCTTCATTTAGACTTCCCTTCTCCTCAACCACCCCTCCCAGATACTTGAAGCTGTTAACTTGTTCCACTACCTTCCTCTCTATCTCAGTTCTCAGCTTCTTCTGATTTCCTCAATTTGCTGCCACTACAACTGTCTTATCTGTACTCAGTTTCATCCTATGTACCTTCAATTTTTGCATTCTTCATTCAAATACATGAAATACAACTTATTCAGCTTAGAAGGGTATGAGTGTAGTAATTACTGCAAAATGGGTTCAGGCACATAGGCAGAGAGACATTTCCCTGTGGTACATTTATATATGGGCACAGGCACCTAGGCAGCGAGACATTTCCTTGTGGTACATTTATTATATGGGTTCAGGCGCCTAGGCAGCAAGACATTTCCCTGTGGTACACTTATTATATGGATTCAGGTATCTAGGCAGCGAGACATTTCCCTGTGGTACATTTATTATGCGGGTTCTGGCACCTAGGCAGCGAGACATTTCCCTGTGATACATTTATTATATTGATTCAGGTGCCTAGGTAGCGAGACATTTCCCTGTGGTACATTTATTATGCGGGTTCTGGCACCTAGGCAGCGAGTCATTTCCCTGTGATACATTTATTATATGGATTCAGGCACCTCGGCAGCTAGTCATTTCCGCGTGGTACATTTATTATATGGATTCAGGTGCCTAGGTAGTGAGACATTTCCCTGTGGTACATTTATTATGCGGGTTCTAGCACCTAGGCAGCGAGTCATTTCCCTGTGATACATTTATTATATGGATTCAGGCACCTCGGCAGCTAGTCATTTCCGCGTGGTACATTTATTATATGGATTCAGGTGCCTAGGTAGCGAGACATTTCCCTGTGATACATTTATTATATTGATTCAGGTGCCTAGGTAGCGAGACATTTCCCTGTGGTACATTTATTATATGGATTCAGGCACCTCGGCAGCTAGTCATTTCCGCGTGGTACATTTGACTGGGGAGACATGGCTAAAGTGACAGTCAGCTGCAGAGAAATATGGCTGTTTGCAAATTCCCTGTGGGCAAAGAGAAGACTGTGTTTCCATGCCCACAATTTCAATAACCAAATGCACAGGGGGAAAGAAATGTCCATGGTCCCCAAGGGTTGGTCAATGGTGCCCATGCCCCAATATGGCAGGCAGCAGCAGACTGGCCAGAGAGCATGTCAGTAAAAATGTAGTGCACAATTGGCAGTACCTTTATAATCAGAGTGTGTGGACCACTACCCCCTTCATAGTGTCTAGGGAGCATTACCTAAAACAGATACTGTAGCATGAATATGACTACAGTAGCCTGCAGGATTTCCTCCATGCTGTAGCACACTTCTACATGTTGTAGTTACATAAGTATGTACTCTACACTGAGCACAACACTCATTACTTCTTCTGCCTCCATGCATTTGGTTATTAAAGCTGTGAGCATGGCAGTATTTGCTTCTCTTTTCCTGCAGGGATTTTGCAAATAACCATATTTCTCTGCAGCTGACTGTCACTTCAGCCATGTGTCCCCAGTCAAATGTACCAGAGGTAAATGTCTCACTGCCTAGACGCCAGAATTCCTGCAAAACATCCTTTCATCATGGAATAAGGGATAGCAGAACATTTTTTATGGACACACTTAGGACTTATGATAAATGCCCTTTTTTGCAAAATGGGGGGACCATAGCAGGCAAACTGAGCTAAGGTGAAAAATCAACATATGGGTGAAATGTAACTTGGCACAGTACAGGAAAAGAACTAATGATATGGTGGCCTGTACAAGAAGTAAAGCTAGGCAGAGTGTAATTGTTCTTTGTAGCACTGGTGGTTGGCAAAACATTGTCCAAACACTAACACTTTGATGAGTAGCTGCTCCGTTTGTGAAGTATTGAGTATAATGCAGAAACAGATGGTGTGGGGTTCATTTGAGGTGGTATGGACACCAGTAATTTCAGAGCCCTACAACATTCCCCACAGGTGGTTCAGAAAGTCTTTTGCTGGCAATTTCAGGGCATGTGTACCTGGTATGGTAACTACTTGCATATAACTGAAGTATTTCCTCAGCAGGTATTCCATGAAAATTAGCTGTACCTCCACCTCATCAAACAGCATGTGGTAAGTGTGGCTATCATAAATTCAGTATTAACTCATATACTTGTCAAAAGTGATACAAACCACATAGGTTCATAGGTTCATAGGTGTGTACTAGGCTAATGGCCCTGGAGCCTTTGCAAGCCTAGCCCATAGAAGTGCCCTGGCATTGTGCCGCCCGACATTAGTTCCCAGTGCCTCTATCAAGTAGAGCCACTGGAGTGATCCCTGGGGTGAACTTTCTATTTCCCATCTACTCATCAAGAGTTCGCTTGAAGAGGGCCAGTGAGGTGCTAGGCTTGGCATCTATAGGAAGTCTATTCCAGACCATGGGCAGTCTCTGGGTTATGAACCTGTCCCTCCAGCATGTTCTGTTGATTGTGGTAATGATGTTGAGGTCTCTGAAGCATGTGGTGTGGAGGGATTGGGATTTATTTAGATGTAGCATTTCTAACAGAGCTGGGACAAACATGGCTTTGTAAGTCAAGCAGAGATTGCCTCTTAGTAGACAATATGAGACATAGAATAGCTGGAGATTTTTGAGTCTGTCCATGTAGGACATGAATTTAAGGCCTAGGATCCTATTCATCTGGTACTTTTGTGGCATTTCCAGCTGTTGCATGTGTCTAGTGAGGTACATGCCAAATGGGGCATTATACTCGATGATTGACCTAATGAGGGAAGCATAGAGAGAGAGATGATGACCTCTTTCTTCCTGGATGCAAAATCCTTGGTAATGAGATGTGCCACATAGAAGGGCTTTCTGACCACAGTGGCAATGTGGTGGTCGAAGGAGAAGTCGATGTCAACATGTGTCCCCAGATCTCTTATAATGCCTTCAGTGTTCAGTGGGCTCCCATCGATGTGGTAATTAGTGGGAACTGGGTTTTTCCCAAAGGGGATGACAATGCATTTTTTGGCATTAAGCTTAAGGCCATGGTTTCGACCCCAGTCATTGGTCTCAGTGAGGCCTTTCCGTAAGGATGTCTACATCACTTGGGGAGTTAATAATGGCTCCCAGCTTGAGTCATCTGTGAAACTGATCAGCCAGAGTCCCTCTGTGTTGGCCTGGACGTCTGAGAAGTAGATGCCAAACAGGAGAGGACCCAGGACCAATCCCTGTGGGACTCCTCTCGTGACTGGGCAGCAGTCTGACTTGGAGTCCTCTACTTTCACACTGTGGTTTCTATCTGTGAGCCAATTTGCAACCCATCTAGTGATATAGCGGTTGATACCTAGTTTGGTGAGTTTATCAATAATTCCTGAGTGGGAAATTGTATCAAAGGCCTTGGCCAGATTGAGGTAGGCTGTATAAATTGCCTTGCCCTCATCCACAGCTCTGGTGACTGACTCAAAGAAGTCAACCGGGTTGAGCAGGCATGATCTACCTTTCAGAAAACCAAATTGCATGGGATCTAGAGTTTGGAGATTCCATATATCCTTGTTAATTAGGTCCATGATGATGCACTCCATAGCCTTAAATATCAGACTCGTCAGGCTAATGGGTGATAATTTCCGGGATCTGTAGTCGCTCCCCTTTTATGGAGAGGGATGACTGTAGCAGTGCACCATTCGGTAGGGACAAAGCCTGAAGTGAGGCTGTGATTGAATAGGGCACACAGATCTGGTGCCAGTTCCCTTTGTAGTTCATGTAGAACACATCCAGGGATTTTGTCGGGTCCCATGGAAGCTTTATCTTGGCCTTGGACAATGCAGCTTTAACCTGTGCAGCTGGGTGCCTAGTATTCCTTCACTATTGTGATTGGTCCTTGGGGGGGGTAAAGTTGGCACTGAATCTGTCGGCCAGTATGTTGGCAATATCTGTTTGCTCAGTATAGGAGGTACCATTGTGCAGTAAAGCAAATCAAAGCTGGGTATTGCCATGGAGATTCTTGATATAACTATAGAAGGCTTTGTGGTTATTTTTAGTGTCTGCTGCAATTCTGCCTTCATAGCTGGCATTAGAGATTTTGATGAGGGATCTCAACTTTTTGTTGAAGCTAATAAGGGAGTTTTTCCAGTCTTGGGACATCATCTTTTTCTGCAACAGTTTCTTCCTTCTGTTGTAGAGTTTTTTATTGGCAGGAGACCACCAGATTGGCTTCCCTTTTTTAGAGGAGGGCATCTTGGTTCTGTTGGGTATGGCTAGTTCCATGCATTTATTTTCCTCCCAGCTGAAATCATCATCTTTAACTGCCATCTGAATCCCCACAAAGAAACTTGCAATTGCCTCTATCTACCTTCCTCCTGGTACAATCTGCCCATTCTTGAAAACATTCTATCCTGGTTCTCCCACAACATACCATATGAGATACTTATCCTTGGTGATGTCAACATTGATTGGTCCAAACTCACAACTGACTCTCCTCAACTCAGTATCCACCTACACGGCTTCCACCAACTTATAACATCTCCCACTCGCTTCCATAAAAATTCCACTTCCAGCTCCATCATGGATGCTTACCAATTCCCCCACCAATACCACAATCCCACCACCTTACCTGACTCCCTCAGTGATCATCTCCCTACCACCATCTTATGACACTACTCCCATATTCTTAAACCCCACCTTATCAAAGACTGTCAAAAACTATCGACTTTAAATTCATCCCAATTTAAATCCATTCTCCACAACATAGACTGGTCCATCCTAAAAAACCTCCCCCTAAATGATGCTGTAAGCACTTTCAATAGCATGTTCATAAATACTCTAAACTCCTTAGCTCCCTCTAGGAAGATCAGAGTAAAATCAAACCATGCTCCCTGTCTCTCTAAAGAGACTAGGTCCCTTATGAAACAAAGAGATTGTGCTTTGAAAACCTGGACTAAATCTAAACAACCACCTTTTCTTCAAAAATACAGGCAACTGAGGAACCTTGCAAAAAAACATACAACTAATGACAAAAAGTTATACTATAGCTCTGCTCAGCTTAACAACAAATCCAATCGTCGAAAATTTTGGTCAACTCTCAACAACATCCTCTATCCTGGAAAGCCCTCTAATCCCTCTCCATACCCTAACTGTTCCTCTCAGGAAACAGCTACCCTTCTGAATAAACACTTTATCTCTTCCATCCAAAATCTGGTAACCTCTAAGCCAAACTCTACTTTGACACCCACCTCTCCAAGTCCCACTAGCACAACTTTGTTTTCTTTTGAGTCAGTTCCCATTACTTACATCAACTCTCTACTACTCAAGCTAAAATCTTGTTCTCCATCCACTGACAATTTATCTCCTACATTCCTCAAACTTGCTGCTGACTCAATTGCCTATCCTATATCTATACTAATTAATCGATCTATTCTGGAATCAACTGTCCCCACCCTTTGGAAATCTTTCTTCACTATCCCTCTTCATAAAGGTGGAAACTCCACTGACCCCTCAAACTACCAACCCATTGCCATTCTGTCCCCCCTCTCCAAGATATTAGAAAAATGTATTCACTCACAGCTTCTCAATCACCTCCTCACACACCACTTACTTACCCCTACCCAACATGGATTTCGTCCTCACCACAGCACCACCACTGCCCTCCTCTCCTTCACTCATATCATTGCAGAGGCCCTAGACAAAAATAAACGCATTTCCTGTCTCTTCCTAGATCTCTCCAAAGCCTTTGATACTGTCTCTCATCCTCTACTACTATCCAATCTCGCAAATCTCCACCTATCCCCCTCCGCACTTGCCTGGTTTAATAGTTACCCATCTGGCAGGGAACAATCTGTCAAATGACTCTCATCCTCCTCAACTTTCCTTCCCATCTCCACTGGTGCTCCCCAAGGCTCCATCTTGGGACCCCTTTTGTTTAACATCTTCACCAATGATCTTTACACCTCATGCAAAGAATCCTCCCTTATTCAGTATGCCGATGACTCCACACTTATATCCATCTCAAATAACATTCGTGAACTACACTTCCTGACCCAACAGGCCCTACTATCCACTGAACAATGGCTCTCTCACAACTTATTGATCCTAAATCCCAAAAAGACCAAACTCCTACTTTTCCTTCCCCGTTCTCTTTCTCATCACAAAATCTCCTTTTTTATTACATCTTCTAACAATACAACTATCCAACCTGACACCCACACAAAACTCCTAGGGGTCATTATCGATTATGAACTCAAGTTCAACCTACACATACTCCAATGTATAAAAACAACAAACCAGAAACTAGGTCTGCTATATCGGAACAAAAAATTCCTAACCTCTGAATCTAGACTTACCCTGGGCCAGGCACTCCTCCTCCCGTCCCTCTTATATGCCGCCCCAGTTCTTACCAATATTCAGGCCTCCACTCTAAACAAACTCCAACAGACTTACCATAAAATAGCCAGATTCATTACTAACTTCCCATATAACTCACACCACTGCATTTCTTTAAACTCTCTTCAATGGCTTTAACTTCCCCAATTTCTGCTATCTTATCAATTTTATATGCTACACTCTATTCTTTAAAAACCCTCCTTCTGTCCATCTCTATCTTCGTTAGTCTCCATCTACATCCCATCCCGGACCCTCCGTACTTCTAACCAACAATTATTTGATATCTACCACCCAAAAAGGTCAGTAGGCAAACTACTCTACAAACACTCCCTTGCCCTTGCTTGGAACAAACTTCCCCTTGACTGACGTTCAATCTCCCGCACCTCACACTTTAAAAATGAACTAAAAGTTTATTTTCTCAATTCCAGAACCTGTCCTTGCCATGACTCTACCTAGTCTTCCTTCCCTTTATGTAGACTCAAAAGGACCATACTTAGTACCTCATTACACCTCTTTCTCCAATGTGTCTACTATGCATTTGCATAATGTTATACAAACAAAAATGTTTATTGTTGACCTCTTGAACTATATCAGTGTAAAATTGTTACTTAGCTTCTTTTTAATGCAACTTTAACTTTATGCATGTAACCCAACATATGTGAATCGTTTTGCTATAACTGCTATTATATCAATATTGTTTAAAATTATACTTGTTTTAAAATGTACTACTGGAGCTTTTCTCCACAGAAAATGGGCCACAAGCCCAGTTGGACAAACCCGGTTAACAAATTTCAGTAAATAAATATAAATAAATAAATGTATGTACATGTATGTACAGTGCATTGGTGTATGATTCAGCAGTCATGCATCTATTTTCCATTGACATGGGTGCCATGAAGTTAGCCACCTCTGTTGTTAGGAGCTCAAAATCAGCTTTGGAGAAGTTTTTCATGGTGGTTAGCTTTGGGGGTGTGTGTGGTTGAGATGTGAATTTCCATGGTGATTAGTTTGTGGTCAGATCTAACCAGGGAGGAGTTGACTATTGGTGTAGAGCAATGGTTGCCCATGTTAGTAATAACCAGGTCAAGGATGTTGCTTACTCTAGTGGGGGTAAGAATGAGCTGGTCCAGGGCATTGGAATTGATGAATTCCAGGATGCGTTGGGCTAGTGTATTGGTGCATGAGTAGTTTTCCCAGTTGGGTTGGGTTGGGTTGGACCTTAATAGTTTCCAAGGTGCTTAGGAATGTGGAGTGAGAGTCTTGGGACATGGTTGGGGACCTATAGCATGCTATGACCTGAATGCCATCTTACCCAATGTTAGTTGTACCTGAAGTATCTCAGATGTGTTATGCTGGGCTACTAGTCTGGAGGTGTGCTTATCCTTTATGAATATAGAGACACCATCCCCTTTGGAGCTTCGGTCCGTGTTCTGGGGCCAAAGGGTATGGAATGAGTTTTAGCCTGGTAGCGCAAGCGTGCTTTCTGCTGCTTTAAACCAGGTCTCTGTTACAGCACAAATATTGATATTCTCCATTTTGAGGAGTGTTTTGAGCAAGTGCATCTTGAGATTTAGACTTCTAGCATTGACCAGCATGACCCTCAGATTGCATTTATTTATAGCTGGTATGGTGGTAATTTGGTCTTTGGAACGTCACCTAAAAAGGCACTATAGTGGTGGCAAGAACCTTAGCCAGTATCCAGAAACCCAGGGGTGACAGATGCAGGCCATCTCTGGCAAAACATCGTGGTCTGCCAGTCATGTCATCCCAAGCAGACAGATACTGGATCCCCTTAGAATGACATCATAAACTTAGCAAATTGTTGAAGTCAATAATTTTCTGCTTGTACTGTGGTATCATTCTGGATGATGGTAGGATGCTGCTCAGGGCTAGGGTCATACCTGCTTGGGCCACATAATCTGAGAGCTCCTCCATGTCTGTTTTCATGTAGTCCAGGGAGGTGCATTGCAGGTCATTCACACCCACATGGACAGTGACAGAGTCATACTTGTACTTGCTGTGGAGTGACCTGACTGCATGTGTTATGTGTCGGATTCTGGCACCTGATAGACAGCTCACTATTACCTTCTCCTTATTTGACCTAGTGAGTGGGACATCAGTGTACCTCACTGTTAAGTCACCTATTTTTAGTGTATTGGGCAAGCTGTTTTGCCTTAGGGACTTAGTTTGAGGGACACACTGTGTAGGTGAGCTATATGTCTTGTGGTTTGTGCTGTGTTGTGGTGGTCGAGTCCATTTCTGCCTTGGAGGTCTCTGCTGTTTGGGTAGAATTCTATTGAGAGCTTCCACGAAGGTGGATATGTGGTTTGTGTTTTTATGTGAAAGCTGTGTTGATGGGTGTTCTGGCGGGCTATGTGTTGCATGTGTTGTGGTGCAGGTGTTGACCTTCTCCTCTTGACCAACTATTCTGGTCTTGGCTTGAGATTGCATGGCTTCCACTTTGGATATATAAGTGCATCTCTCACAAGTCTGAGTGTTGGGAGGTAAGAGGAGAGGGCTATCTGTGTACATGAGGCAGTTACTACACTGCCTCAGAATGCCCAAGTTCACCAGGTTAATAGGAGAAAGCACAGGGAACTGACCTTTAGACATGTCAGGAGGGATGGTCATTATTACTAAGTACTGGAGCTATTTCCGTATATATTCCTTTTACAGGAAAAATGTCACTCGAGGTGTCTGAGTCTGTACAGAGCACTGCCAAACACTTGAGGGGAAACTAATACGTAGACCCTGAAAATTTAAGGATGAAGTATTTAGGCAGATATTCTGAAGTTAATAAGAAATCAAGCAGTACTTATTGAAAAATAAAGAACTGGCTTGTCAAGAATGAGTAAAAGAGGGGAGTCGCATTAATGATTACTGCGTGGCTACTACTAATGATGGTCTCAGCACAGCTTCACTCTGTTGGGATACAATACTCCTTTGCTTCTTCTCTCATTTCTTAACAGGGTCAGCACCAGAAACAGTTATGTACTATGGTGCAACACAGCAGGCTGATTTATATGGCTTAAGATGATGATGGCATAACTCAAATTCTCATGTCATACCTCAGGGTCGTGGTACATAATTGCAAAGTGTACTGAGAGGGCTGCCTAGCCCACAACCGGTGGCTATCCCCACAGGTGCATGCACACTGCACACTGCAGAATGAAGAAATGACATTACTTCAAGTGAATCAATATGCAACTCACAACCTCTTTGGCATGCGTAACTGAACCCATGGAGAAAGACAATTCTGTCTGACATATTCTTAGGTGCTGCCTTGCCTGTACACAAGGGTGCTAGTGAAGAAATATCTCAGCTCTGGAAACATGCTGAACCTTTTCTGCCTAACAGCAGATGTGCCATGCCATAGTTCTGGCCCAGGCTACTGCCACCAACAGATCAGTAGAAACTGGTAGAGTGCTACAAATGTACATGACTAAATGTACTGATACTTGGGAATGGTGGAGGCTGGGAACATTCAAATAATGATTCTTATGCCACATTATGGTTACATATACATAGCATCAATCTCAGCCTCTATCCTTAGACTAGTAAGGATTTGCTAGATACACAATGGGGACACTAATGGAACTGGATGAGAGACTGTCTGTATGCAAGATGGATGAATAGGTTAGACACCATGTTTGTCCCAGCAAAGTACTTTAGGCGTTTATGTGGACTCTCCAAAGTAGAAGGCAGCTAGGCCTCATTGAACTTCCACATTACAGTGTAGAGTCTCTGACTCAAGGAATACATGTTGCAGCACTGCTACGTTTGTGTTAAGAGGTTCTCCTCGGCAAAAGAGCTCATAATCAGAGAACCATCCCTTCAGGCTCATATGTTAGCAGTTGTTCATGATCTGAGGCCATCAATAATACTGCCAATATTATCATTAAGGAACATTGTGTGTGAACATTACAAATGTTATACAAATTTTCAAGTGCTGTAGTGCACTAACTACTCACCAGAAAAATAAATCACAGAGGGGCATAGAAATCACAGCACATCATATCACATCTCTTGGAAATTACAATGAGACATGATATGTCACATTCCTAAAAAAGACAAAAAAAGGGAAACCTAACAAAAAAAATAAATAAATAAACTTGACAGCTGCTATAGCAATGAACCATTTTAAGATGGAAACTTGACATTTGCATTAACAACTAAATACAGCTTCAGTAACAGATCGGTTATTCACCCTAGAGCACTAAACTCATCGTATCACCAGTTATTATACAAGTCCCCCCAGCTCTGACAGTATAACTAGCACTTGTACCACTGACTACTATACAAGTGATGACAGCAATGACCATATGAGCACATCATGTGTCTATGATATGTGGAGAAATGTCTGATATACATTGTAAGATGAACATGCACCACTCAGCACAGCACACAGGTAACAATGCAAGTACCAGGTATTATCTTTGTAACTTTACACCGTCACATAGTATATGTCATGGCCCACAGTTGTGGACTAGAGGGTGCCATTATACTTGCCCAGACATGTACTATCATGTATGAGCCTACTGGAGGGATCATTTTTTGTGTGCTATCCACTGTTCACTGTCGCTATTATCACAGGTGAGGCAAAAGATAGAGGGAGCTGTACTATTGTTATCAGTCATTGCCTGTGACAGTTGCACAGCAGACTGATGCATGATCATATTGTGCAGGATACAGCAGGTGATAAACATTGACATGTAGTAGTAGCAACTCCACCCCCACCCCCACCCCAACCTGTCCAGGCAGTGGAAATGAGCTTTGAGCAGACCAAGCACTCTGTCAAAAAATGTATATGTTGCTAAAACTGGCACTGCTAAAGTGATTTTCAACAGCTTCCTGTGGGTTACAGACTGGTGCCATTAGCCAGGGATTGAGTGGGAAGGCTGTATCACCTGGAAAACAAAAAATGAAGGGGCCATAAGGAATATGAGGGGAATTCGTCACTACCTATTTCAATATACAGCCAGATAAATAAATGTGGTTATTAGCATTTTAGTAGTCTGCACTTGCCAACTAGGTGACAGTGAGGAATTCTACCATGCAGGAAGTGTCTGTACAGCAAAGTATACCATATGTGAGAATCATGCACAATGCCAGGATGTTGGTCCAATACATCGGTGATATTGTTTTGTGCGTCATATACTGTATGTCAGTTAATGGAACAGTAGCCCTTCCTGTTATGGTACCTCTCACCACATAGTCCGGATGGGACCTTTATAATTACATGAGTACAATTTATTATATTAACCACTTCATGAAAGCGTGCCAGTCTATAGATGGTATGCATGATACCCGACTTGGTCTTGTGATAACATTTGGAAATAGATATGCTCATTCACATAGGCCAATACTATATTGAGGAAATGGTGCAGTATCCTCAAGGCAGAAGTCTGTAAGATACCCAAGCCCAATGTGTCCCCAGTCTCTCTAAAAGGTCCCTGTGGCAAGTATAGTGAGAGTAATACATACCTTTGTATCCACATGAATAGGAAGACCATGTGTTCCCCCATTTCCCATTCGTGGGCCATAGAAGTTCACTGTAATTATCATCGGTGTCCCTGTCCATTCTAAATCTAACCAGTCACTCCTGTTGTACAAGGTTCAAGTTCTTATTCTCTGCCTATATGTCCTCCTCATTTGTCAACAAGTATCAGGGAGTCCACTGGGTTTTGATACAGGGACAAACAGCTCATTGTAAGAAAAAATAAAGCTTGCAGCAAAACAGAACATCTTTGCCTATTGTTGAGTGACTGGGAAAGGCACAAATTCTCTTTTTTATAATAGAAATATATACAGTTCAATTGCACACAAAAAGTGATTAGATACGCAAAAGCAGAAAGACCATTTCATTTGCCTAAGTCACACTTTTCATACACACTTCTCATTTCTACCTCAGTATTACCTCATTTGCATTAGACTTTCTAAATCAGTTTTTACTGTTGCACATAAGTACAGCTTATTTTTCTGAATAACTCCTCACTTGCAATCATGTCCAGCTAGCATGCTGTACTTAAGTGTAAGGACTATGATTATCACTTCTAGAACAATGTCAGAAAGTATGGAGAATGAAAAACAAGTAATCTCCATGGTATCCCCGAAGTCTCAAAATAACCCACTAAAGTGTAGTGGGTCTAAAAACAAAACATTGTAAGAAACTTCTCTGTGTGGAAAATTTTCAGTCCATATATTTCTAGTTAATCACTGTATACTAATCAGATCAGACAATAGTAGTAGAAGTAGCAAACGTAAACTCGTCAAGTCAAAAAGTAATAATAGAAAATATATAATTCTACAGCATTACTAAGTATTCGAAAGTAATCCAAGCAAGGCAGGCAGTCTGTTTCCAGTCGAAAATCCTTTATTAAGTACACAGACAAGCGATCCAAGTAAAACAAAAATAGAGTAATAATTTCCTCACAAGCTTTCTAAATATATATATACTTTTTATCAGGCATGGGAGTGGTTTATTGTGCTGTAAAACAAAGTGTTAGTGGTACACATGTTAAATTCACATCCCTTCCCCCATCAGTGTGACATTCGAGCTGGTCCTGCCCTACCTAGTAGCTGTCAGAATAATATATAGCCCTAATGTACTTTAATGGTATATCTTATTTAACCAAATTATTAAGTCTGTGATTTTATACAAGGCAATAAGTATAAGTATATAAATAAGTATAAGTATATCGCAAAATGAACTAAGGTTGATATATTTCCAGCCATGTAGTAACATGGCTGGAAATATATCAACCTTAGTTCATTTTGCAATCAAAAATTATATATAAATATACATATATATACATTTTGCATGTAAAAATCAGTTTCTATTTTCATAACCTATTGTTAACAAAGATCGCTTTCGTCCTTCTAGACTTCTTCAGGTCAACTACCTTATCAGTGCAAGACGTGCATGTATTTTAAGTTAGTACTTTGACAGAATTTATGTAATTGTTCTAATAGGGTGACTTGTCTCTAACAGTGTATTTTTTAAAGCAGCCCACCAATATCCATAAGGGACATTATTGTCTGCATTTGATGCAATACACTTTTTAAATTCAAATTCTGCAGTATAATTTCAATTTAAAAATATATAGATACATAGCTATATATATATATATATATATATATATATATATATATATATATATATATATATATATATATATATATGTTTGTGTGTATGTGTATATATCTATCTATATATGTGTATATATTAAAGGTCGACCTATATATGGGTCTACTTTCAAATCTTGAAATATGAAATATCGAATTTTAGCATTTCAAGATCAGAATCCCAGAACTCTACAATATCAGGTTATTAGAATATCAAAAGTCAGTATACTGAAACTTCAAAATGTCGAATTTTCAGTGTGCGATTTTTTTTCATCCCTTCACCGCTTGCATAACCAGCTAGTGTAGAAGTGCAACCTACAATCCAGTATTACATGCAAACTATACAATGAGTGATATGCAGAACAATTGTCTCACATTTGCACAGCTCTTGCATTAGCCTATAGGAATTCTGTGATGGATTATGAGTCTTTATTGGTTACTATAGCCTGAAATGGCCATGTCGCCTAATTACCCTTCTCTTTGGTGATGGCAAACATCCACTAAAGCATGTCCTCAATTCTTCTACCCTATCCTGTTCTCTTGCAAGTGTACTCATGAGAACAGATAGATCTGTTGCCTTGGTGTCTAACAGACACTTCAACCTACAGTGCCAGGCTTCCATCAAGTTCTGGGTATGAGGAAATAATAAAGCATTAAGGTTGGAGACATTCCAAAAAGAAATGGGGAACAAGGGAGATAATCTACAGTAGGATGTGGTTCTAGTGCTGGATTTTCTCACTCTGCCCAGCACATACCAATCAGAAAAATATTTAATGAGCTCCCTGCCTTCTATTGGAAATGTGTCCTGCAGTGATTGAAATGCAGATATTACTTCCTGTTCTGACAAAACAGCAAGCTCAATTAAGCACTTCACTGACAAATGAAATTATATGTTGGCATTATACAGGGATGCTAAGTCTAACTGCTGCACCCTTCTCCAGCTATTCTGTCCAAAATGGAACAAACAGCCCTTGGACACCACTCCATTAATGTTTGCCCTAATACTCTTAATTGCAGCAATTTCAAAATCATGCAACATGTACTTCAATGTTGTTTCAAACCCATGTTCAGCTAACAGATGAAATATGCAGTGCCACATACAATTATATGATTTAAGGGCCTTTTTGGTCAGTAAACAAATTAAAATGCTGTAGCAAAGGCATTGATTTACTGCACCCTTTGCACTTCACAAAACTGTAAATGCTGTATAATTGATAGCAAATCATTCCCTTATAGCAAAATGTCCCATCCATGAGCAAGATTGTGACTCTACTTAGATCATGGAGGTTGTTTACCATTGTAAATACTATTATGATATTATCTGTTGCATCATCTACCACCTGTTTCTCTAAAAAGACACCGGTTTGTATAAGGCAATGGTGTACATCAGTACTCTGTAAGGTTACATTTGGCATCGCTTTTAGCCTTCTGTCTTTCCTCCGCACTCTTACCACCTGTTGCTGGTCTATATTATATTCTCAAAAGTCGACAATGTCGAATCTGACATTGTCGACATCAGAATATCGAACGCTCAGAATCTCGAGCATGTAAATGGAAATCTCTGTAAGGGGAGATTTCTGTTTACTGCAATGTAGTGCGGTCTTGGAGTTGGTATATTTAAGTAGCGGGGAGTGTGGGGGGTGCAGGGAGGCTTGCCCCCCTGCTTAAACCCATTAGGGTACTTTTTTTCTTTTTTTTTTGTCTTTTATAAGGTCGATGTTTGAAGACATTGACCATATGGTGTCGACCATATGTTGTTCGATGTTTTCAAACGTCGATCTTATAATATAGACCCCCTGTTGCAGTAAGGCTTTTCAAGATGGTAAACTGAGAATTAAATCAATGGAGGTGGATGCTAAGGCATCCTCGACTAACAGGCAGGATGTATCCTGAGAAATTTCAGCTCTGTGCTTTAACTCACTGCACAGCATGTATCTCTCAGTTTCAGCTGCATCACCAGTATGACAGTGTGACTTTACAAGTTGCTCACCAGCAGGTACAGTTACAGTTATAGCCCTGCCTTTGCATTTACTTGCTGCTTTCTATTTGCAACACCAGTATTTTTTCTGGTTCACCGTCCATTCTAGGTGGAACACATATACTTCCATAATAAGTACTTCCTTATGTTTTTGGGATATAGTTGTTTTGTATATCACTCCTTGAGTTCCCAGTGGGGGAAACATTGCATCAGCCATGTTAGACTGGGTAATACATAAATTCTCTTAAAGAGATATGGAGCTATTTATTCAATAAAGACTTCTGACTTAGTATGCGGCATTCTGAGATACTGTATACTGGAGTTTCAATATTGTATTTTATACATATATATATATATATATATATATATATATATATATATATATATATATATATATATATACTTTGATCTGTTTGGAAAAAGAAGCATCTGACTAAGTGCAAAAATATAAACAACAAAACCTAGATATTTTTGAAAAGTATAAAACAGAAATTTGGACATAGGAAAAAAAGACATTTGATATGGTGCAATATTTATGCAAAGGCAAAAGCCAAATTAATCAACATTAATAAGGCAGCCCTAAAGATATTTGAAGAGAAATACAGGCAAATACATCCAGACATGGAAAATTTCAGAATAAAAAAATATCACAAAGAGTGAAAGTAGAAAAGAAGATTAGTAAAGTTGAGGTTATAGAGTGCCTACAAAGTGAAGGGTTTGATGTAGAAGGTCTAACACAGGTTACATCACAGCATGATGGAGCGAGTCCCCGGAGTAAGGAGAAGCAAGAAATTCAAGAGACATCTGAAGAAGGAATACGGACATGGAAAAGGAAAAGGGATTTAACATGGTGTAATACTTATGCATTACAAGAAGAACAGCACCAAATATATCTGAAGAAAAATACAGGAAAAGGAATCCAGACTTTGAAAATTTTACAATACAAAAAATAAGAAGACAAAGACAAAAAGTAGAAAAGAAGAAAGAGAAGTTAAAGAAATTGAAACTGAGGTTATGGAGTACCTGTGAAGTGAAGGATTCAGTGTAGAAAATCTAATTCAGAAAGCACCACAGAATGATAGACCAATGGATATCCAAATTAAGGGTAAATCAGTGAAATGAGAAGGAATTGGTCAGATGCTATATGAAGATATTTTGGAGCCTTCCACAGGAAACCAGTATAAACGTTCACTTGAAACTGGACAGCAAGGGAAGGAACATGAAACTGTGGAAACTCTGACGCAGTCAATATTGAGGAGTGATAGGCCACTGAGTTCCCATATGACAGAGCAGCAGATGGCACAGGATGAAATTGAAGAGAATGTGCCACAGGAATATGCTATAGAAATTTCTATAGAAAGCCCACAGGAATTTCCCCTTTGTTTAGAAGAAAACAAGCTAAGAGAAGAGTTGCTTGATTTAATAGAGATAGATAAACATATTAAGATCAATGAAAGAAATAGACTGCAGAAGGTCAATAAAACCCCAAAAGTGTGAAGTTTGATAATGAAAGCAGTAATTAGGACTGTCCATAGAGATCCATGTGATATAACAGAAGTAAACAGGATATATTACTGTGCAGTTAAATTAATAACTGATAAAGTTCTACCACGAGAACACAGGGTGGTGAGGGAGAGAAAGGGGAGAACTCAAATACCATCATGGAAGTATTGAACAGAAAAAAACTATAAAGAAACTAAAACAAGAAGTGTCACTGTGAGAAGAGTACAGAAGAGAGAACAGATCAATAAAAATACTAAGAAAGATAGACATGATAAAAGCAATATGCAGTATTAGAACAGATCAGGATCTCTCATGCACTATCACAAATAACAAACAAAATCTCAACTTAGAAGATACACAGATAAATATAAGGGAAAAGTACAAAATAAGCAATTTATTGATGACCCAAAAAAGTTTTATAGAGAATTGGGAAGCAAGGTAAATGGAATTGAAAGACCGACAAAAAAAGAAGAAATAGATAACATTTTGGAGAAGTATCTATGAAGATCCTGTGGAACATAACAAAGATGCTCAATGGATAGAAGAAGTAAAAGACTGAATAAGAAGTTAAAGGCACAGGATATGAAATGGGATGAAGTAACAGCTAGAGAGATTGAAACAAAGTTAAGACAAGTCTGTAATTGGAAAACCCCAGGTCCAGATGCAGTACCTAACTTTTGGTTAAAAGTATTAAGATCTTTGCGCGAAGATTTAGCCATGAGTAAGAACTATTTATATGCGCACTCCGAACAGACACCAACCTGGCTAACAACAGGAAAAATGATGTTCCTAATTAAGCGTGAACCTGCAAGCTACCCTAAAAATTATAGACCAATAACTTGCCTTCTGACAACGTATAAACTATACACAGGAATTGATGCCGACAGTTTATCATCATTTAGAAGAAAACTCACTTATAGCAGTAGAACAAAAGGGTAATAAAAGAAAGTCATATGGAACAAAGGATCATTTGTTGTTAAATAAAGTCATAGTGGAGAACTATAAAAAGGGAAAGAATCTAAGTATGGCATGGATTGACTACTAAAAAGCATTTGGTAGTATCCCATATTCATGGATAAAATAGTGCTTAAAAATGTACTGATCGACTACATTACAGTGACCATGAAACAGTGGCAGACCACTATGCAATTAAGCCATGATAAAGAACAAATTATTATCCCAGAAAAATGAGAATATATATCTCACTCACACTGAAGCGTCTCAGGCTGGGAAAACAGAAGAAGCAAAATCCTGTAGACATCACCACAGCAGAGAATGAGCAAGTTCCACTTAATTAAGAAGAAAATGAGCTTTTATTGATAAAACAAATAAAATATGATGAGTGCTTTCGGCATAAACTGCCTTCTTCAGATCATGTAACATAAAGACCAGCAATGGTTTAAATAACTTTGAAAAAACAATCATAATGAGGCTTTAGTCACTTCCTTTTTCTTTTGGTTTTTACTTCCAATCACAATGTAGCATCAGTGAACTTATTTGCATGAGCTAAGGAGAACAAGATCTTGTAATTGGTGCTTTGATGTTAGTCAATAATTTGTCTAACTAATGGTATTATATCCAATCAAGATGCTTCTATGTTCTACTAAGGGTTCAGAATTACTGTTCTGTTGACAGCCAATCATATACTTCACATTGTTTGTAGTTTCCAGTCGCAGTACAGCCTTAGTAAGCATAACATTCTCTGCTGTGGTGACGTCTACAGAATTATTATCCCAGGGATAAAAATTCAAAGAGGGATATTCCAGGGTGACTCTCTGCCACCACTGCTATTCTGCCTTGCCTTTAACCCATTAAGCTGCCTAATTAACAGCTTAGGCCATGGCTATAATTTGGATCCTAGAAAACAACAAAGTGTAAAGAATTCTCATCTTCTCTTTGTCGATGATTTAAAATTGTATAGCTCATCAGATGAGGAATTGAAAGCACAACTGCAAGTTGTCAAAACTTTTTCAGATGATATAAGAGTGTCATGTGGTCTTGATAATTGTGCAAAAGCAACCTTTAAAGCAGGAAAACTGCAGCACCAGGAAAGCATCAGTTTGATACAAGAATGTGATATAAAAGAACTTGAGCTAGAGGGAGTGTATTAATATTTGGGAACTGATGAAAGATCAATAAAACATGAACAAATGCTAATACAAATTAGTAAGGAATACTTTAGAAGATGTAAATTAATCCTGAAAACAGCATTGACATCTAGGAGCAAAATCCAAGATATAAACCAATTTGCTCTCCCTGTCCTAACATACAATTTTGTAGTGATTCAGTGGCCCCAAAACATGTTGGATAGATTAGATAGGAAAGCAAGAAGGATGCTTCATGCTCAACAAATGATTTATAAAAATCAGCGCATACCAAGATGATATATTCCCTGTTCCAAAGGAGGGATAGGCCTCCTTGAAACTGATTACATGTATAGATCTGCAATCGTGGGATGCCACATATATCTGCTGGCCTCACAAGATCCAAATGTAGTGAAAGTTCTGAAACATGAGTAGAATAAATCTAAGAATACTTCTCTGCTTAATTTAGCAAAAGCATATCAGCATCAAGCAGGAATGGAAATCAAACCAGAAGTAGATAAAAATCAGGCAGCAACTAAATGTGCCAAAAAAACAAAAGAAAGAATGTAAGGTGAAGGACCAGATGAAAAGGCAATAAATGCAGAAAATGCATAAATATAGTTGCAAGTATAGAAAACTCCTGGAACAACCTCATGTTGATCAGGAACAAAATGCAGGAATGGTTAAGGAGAGGGAAATTCAAACCAAGAGATGAAAGGTTAATATTGGCTGCACAAGATAGTGTGCTTCATACACATTGGTTTACAAAGTTCATCAAATATGTGGGAGAAACAGACAAATGTAGGTTTTGTAAAACTGAATTGGAAACAGTTGCACACCTCATTGCTGGTTGCGACATACTAATGGCAGAAGGACTGTATACAGAAAGGCATAATAATGTGGGAAGGCTATTGTACTGGGGATTGTGCAAACATTATGGTACTGAAGTAGATGAAAAACACATGAAAAATGAGTCACAAAGCATCATAGCAAATGATGAAGTCTACATCACATGGGATCATCCATTATCAACAGTTCAAAAGATAGATGATAGAAAACCAGATATAGTGGTCCAAGAAAAGAAGACAAAAATAGCATTGATCATTGAAATTGCCACACCCAGTGACTACAGTGTCTTGCATACAGAGAGACACAAAGTCTGCAGGCAGAATCGAGAGCAATGTGGAAGAAAGATACCCAGATAGTTCCAATAGTAGTAGGAGCAATGAGTCTTATAAAAAAGAATCTACAATTATATTTAGATATGTTACCAATACATGTAAATCCATATAAACTGCAAGAGCAGTCATTATTGGGCACATTGCAGGTGCTGCAATGAGCACTTCTGGCTGACATAAAAGACTGAAACAATACTAATTTCATGAACTTTAATCATACTTTGACGTAGGAATGGGGTCCATGCCTGTCATGGTATTAGAAACCTAAAGGATTTGGAGAAATTAAAAAGGGAGAGGCCATTATTTTGATCCCACATTGGTTTAGCCTATATGTCAGGAGTCTGTCTGGTTCTGTATCACGTAACCAAGATATTCTACCATTTTCATCTTAACACATTGTGTATGCTTAAGTGAGGAAAATTACATTTTGACTAAACAACACATCACAGTGATGCACTTCTTTACAAGGAAAATTCACCTGTCTTAATTTTCTTTTTTTAAAAATTTAACAATTATTATACCTGTATCTCCATCCTCTACACGCAAAGGGTTTGCAAGATTGCCCTTTGCACACATTATCAGAAGTCACTACTTGTGTTCTTCTAAAATTATCTTTCTTAGCCATGAGCAATTGGTCCTTCTCTGTAAAAAGTAAGTGACCAATACTGCCACTGAAGCTACTAATTAACATAGGATATATATTCTGTCTCCTTCTCATACTGAGCCCTAACAAAAGTGCATTTAAGGAATTTGTGGTTGCTGACTGTTGTGTTAGTTTTTTTCTCTCCATAATTACATTGTTAAAACTTACACAACAGTCGGTTGACAAAGCTGACTGTTTCTGTTGCTCAGAAACACATCTGGCCCAGGTCTGTCCCTCTCTGTCAGGCTCCATTTGCTCTCCTTCCCTACCACCAATTGTCATTTAGCCTTCTACAACTACATTTACACCTACATAAAACTCTCCTATTACTACAACCAGCCATCCCCTTCCTGCCTGTATACACACTGCAATTCTATGGTCATTCTTTTCTTTCTACATCAATTTCTATACTTCACTTCCTATACTTCAAGACTTACTTTGAAATCATCACTTCCTGTTAAAATAACTTTACATCTCCAACCTCCTTAATTTATCACCTATTTCTCATCTTCTAGAAATAACTATTATTAATTGTAATTACTTCTGTGATGTCCCTCTGTGGTGCAGTGATCAATGAGTCTCAATTCTCGCCACTGACACTGGTGGGGAATGTTCACTGTCAGAAAAATAGACACACAGCATGTTTTCAGATGCAGCTCTCTGCAAAAAGTACAATTACAAGTACAAGGAGCACACAGGGAATGCACACACCAGTCCTAGGGCTGAGATTTCTCTCCAGGCCCCAAATAAGACTCCCCACTGACCACTACAGAGCTGAGTC
This sequence comes from Protopterus annectens, assembly GCF_019279795.1. Lineage (NCBI taxonomy): Eukaryota > Metazoa > Chordata > Ceratodontiformes > Protopteridae > Protopterus > Protopterus annectens. Next base: position 1,449,687,262 of record NC_056746.1, on the reverse strand, counting down.
CTTAGCCGAGTGTTCCAAGCCAAGTCCTCCACCACCCTCTCTATGAAATCATTGATCTCAGTGTCCTTGTTCAAAGTAAGTGTTACACACACTCTCTTTGAGATTTGAATTTCACACACACACACACACACACACACACACACACACACACACACACACACACCTGGGAAACGCTGCCACCTCCACCCAGACTATAAGGTAACTTCAGTGACACCAGAACACCTGAAGCCAGCTGCTTTAAGGCTCTTACCACAGTACCAAATACACTTTGTAAAATTAATACTTATACAAATAGTAGTGTTTAACCAAGCAACAAGACTTTGAGGAACGTGGAGCCAAAGTGCCACTAAATAAATGCAAGTGCTGTCAAAGGCTAAATATTTTCTAAAAGACCATCCACAATGAAAGGTTTAGATATATCTAATAATAAATAATAAAACATGAAAATACTGAATATCTATTTGCAATAAATGCCAGAGATTCAATCACAGAAAATATAAAAAAAAAACACAAATAGAAATACTGAGACAGATACAGAAAAAACTACATTTAGCTAATTTCACTATATTTTTTCTAAATGACTAAATAATTACTGTTCCCTAGTTGCTTACTAAAGCAAGGCAAAATGAACACGGATGAGTGTCTTGTCAGGTATAAAAAAAGAGTGCCTACCTCACATCTTACTGGCTACAGAATGACATCACTTGTAGTCATCTGACTCTGTAGTTCCCACACTACCCTCTCACTAAAAACTGAGACAGGATCTAGCACTGATGTCTCACAATACACACACAGAATTTTAGCTAATGTTTATTACAGCATCTGAAAGTTGTAAAACAATTCCAACACTTCCACCCTTCCTGCAGAAACTAACAAGCCATTATCGGGCACCGCTATGGATGATAGAGCAGGATCCCAGCCCAGACTTTTCACAGACTTTGTGTCTCTGGCAGCATTCAGATCTGTTAGACAAAATCTTTATGGCCTAAACCAAGTCATTTAATTTCAGGCCTAACCCCTTCCTTTAAAAGCAAAAACAACAGCCTAACTTCAAAATTAAAATATGACACAGCCAGTAATAAAAAGGAGCAAACAAATTACACCAAAATAATAAAATAATGAAATTTATTGTCAGTAAAAATGCAATACACTGTTCAACACTCTAGCACCTTAGCTGAAAAGTCTTCTAGGAGTTAACAAGCATAAAATAACACACCATTAAATAAGCACACCAATTAATATCAATAAAATAATTATCCAATGGAAACGTTCAATTACAGTATGGCTTTCTAAGTAAATTCCCTGTTCAAGAGCCCTGGGTGTCAGAGTATCATATTTAAGAATAAAAACAGTTGATTTAAATAACAATTTATTCTTCAACACCAAAACATGTTCTATATGGATTTGTTCTAATTAACCCCTTCCTTTCCAGTATCCTGTATTAAAAATATACATTTCATTAGTTACAACAATACAGTCTGACATACATGTATATTCTTTTTTGTCCAGCAGAACCCACTGCTGATAAATTTTTAACAAAAACAACTTTAAAATACATTTTAACACAAGCATTTGTACAAATCAATTTGATATTCAAATGACATATAATTCTTTGCAAAACTCCAACTAGCTATGCTGACATATGTTGCACATGCACTGCCCTACTCCTCCTGGCACAGCTGGCATTACCTCACATAATCACATCTCTCCCCCTTTGCAGACTCAAGCTAGTTTTTCAAGTGGCCCTGGAGAAATGTTGCTTGAGAGAAGTGAGCCTGTTTGGGAACACATTAACCCATACCTTGTCTTGAAAGACCATCTGCATTGGCATTGCTGACAGCACTAAGATGCTGCACTGTCATGTGGCTCCTCCTTAATAATGTGGCATTTTGCTGCTGACTGGCTCAATGTAGCCATGTTAAGGGACTGTGGTCTGTAACCACACTGAATTTCCTTCCATACAGATAGGGCTGAAGTTTTTGCAGTGGCCATACTATGGCTAACATTCTTTTTCTACAGCTGTATAACATTCTTCCATGGATTGGAGTCTACAACTGAGATATACAACAGGGTGCTCTTCTCCATCTGAGGAAACATGGCTAAGTACAGTCCCCATCCTATGCTTTGAAGCATCCACCTGAACAATAAATTCTTTGCTGTAATCCGGACCGGCTGGCACAGGGTGTCCTCCCAAAGCCCCTTTAAGCTTTTGGAATGTCTGCTCGCAGGCTGGGTCCACAGTACATTAGCTGGCCTGTTTTTCCTCATCAGGTTTGTGAGGAGAGCAGCTTATAATTGGGAAGAAACTTACTATAGTACCCTGCTGTCCCCAGTAATGCCCTCACTGGCATTTTGGTAACAGGGGCAGGCCATGCCTGAATAGCTTCCACTTTTGCAGGTTTTGGCATGATCTTACCACTCCCTACTCTATGTCCCAGGTAGGAGATCTATGCCATACCCACCTAACACTTATTGGGCTTAATGGACAACCTTGCCCTTTGCCATTTGCCCAGGATCTCCATGACATGCTGAAGGTGCTCTTGTCAGGAATAGCTGTAGATGGCAATATCATCCAGGTAAGCAAGGGCATAATCTCCTGCTAGGATATGATCTACCAGCCTCTGTGATGGTCACTAGGGCATTTTTCATCCCAAAGGCATCTTCATAAATTCATATAATATAAAGAGTCACAAAGGCTGACCTCTCTCTAGCGGTGGGAGTCAAGGGCACCTGCCAATAGCCCTTGTTCAGGTCAATAGTGGTCAGATAGTTATCCCCACACAGCTACTCTAAGGTGTCATCTGCCCTAGGTATGGGGTAAGCATCTGACTCTGTATAACTGTTTTGTTTTATGTAGTCCACACAGAACCTGATGCTGCCATACTTCTTTGGTACCAGCACCACTGGGGAGGCCCAGGGACTGCTGAATTCCTGGATTACTCAGAGTTCCAACATATAAAAAATGCAAGATCTGCCTCTAACCAACCCTACCATTCTCACCACCGTCTAGCCTTGAAACACCTGCAGGGGCTGGAATTACATAATCAAATCCACGGGTGGGAGGTTGGCTTAAACAGGTGGGAGGTTGGCTTAATGGTTAAGGTGTTTACCTTACAGAGACAAGGTGTAGGGTTTGATTCTCACTTAGGGAAATTGGCTGGACTTAAAATGGCCCACAAGGCAGTTAGTCTAGTATGAATCTATGGACCTATGGACCTATGGCCCTACCCCAGCTTCTCATAGTTCTATCTTACATGAACTCTCTTCCTGTCCCTCCTATCCTCATCCATCCCTATACTCCCAACCGAGCCCCCAGTAGCTCCCAACAGCATCTTCTGCAAGTATATGCACCCAACAAAAACATTGGTAAACTCCTCTACAGCTACTCAGTGGCAAATGCTTGGAATAAATTACCACTAAGTGTTAGACAGAACTCTAACCCCAGTGCTTTCAAAACAACACTAAAGGAAACTGTACATATATCATGGACATGCTTATGCTATGACCCAACTTAATCCACCTCTCCTCCTATAATACTATTGCAGCAACCTTTTCTCCCGCCTCTCTCTGCCTCTGCTTTTAATAAAGTCTACTAATAGTCAGTAGTTCCTACAGCTTCCACAGCTGTAGTCTTGGAAATTGGCTCTTGCCCTGAGCTTATCTCCTGTTTATATATTTCTTACTTTCTGTTTTACAAACTTATCTATATTTTCTGCATTCTGCTTACTATTATATGAAACTTCATACTATTTCTAACGTTTCAATATACATCTGCTTGCTAATGCATGAAACTTCATGCTATTTCTAGCATGTTGTTTCAACATACATCTCATACATATTGTAATTATTGTAATTTTAGTTATAACTCTGTCATATGATTATTTTTGTTACTTGCACTTTCTGGACCTTTTCTCCTCAGGCCTCCACTGAAAATGGTCTGCTGCCCAGATGGACTAACTCGGTCAACAAATGTAAATAAAATTTCCTGTATCTCTTCCCTCATAGTCTGTGTGAATTCCTCAGGCAGCCTGTAAGGGGCCTGCTTTATAGGTCGTTGGGGCCCTGTATTCACATGGTGCTGCACTAGGTAGGTGTACCCGGGTTTTCCAGTGAACATGTCCCAAAAACTGCTGTAACACTTCTCAAATTTCTCAAGCATGAGTAGGTGATAGTTGCTGGGACATTGCTACCCCTTCCAATGAGGTGTCAGTCTGAGGCTCACTGAGGAGATCAGTCACCAGATCCCCCCTCAGACTCCTCCTGCCACCCACTGCAAATACTCAGCAGAAGGGCATCCCTATTATGGTAAGGCTTCATCATGTTACATGATACAGTTTGTGCCATGCCTCCTGCCTAGCCGTTTTACCATGTAAATAACATCACTGATCTTCCTTACCACTTTGAAGGGTCCTTCCCAAGTTGCCTGCAGCTTCTTGTGTCTGACAGGAATAAACCATAGGCTGTTTTCTGCTGGTGGGTTCCAGCTAGGTTCTACTGGCCCAAGCCTATTAGTTCCCTAAGCCTTTTCCTGAGGTTTAGGACATATGCCACAACAGACTCCTTGTGAAATACATACTCATCCTCCCCTTTATTATGAATCAAACTCAAAGGCCCCCTTACCCTATGCCTGTACTGCAACAAATGGTGAAAAACCTGTGGATTCCTGAGGTACCTCTCTGTATGTAAACATAATTTGGGGCAAATATCTGTCCCACTCTCTCTTAAACTGGTGTGCAAATGCCCTTAACATAGTCTTCACTGCAGAGTTTAACCACTCCACAAGACCATTAGTCTGAGGGTAGTAGGGGGTAATCTTTGGGAGCTTCATCCATAGCATTCCTACAGACAAGACAGCAGGTCTGAAATGAAACTGGCACCTCTGTCAATCAGAATTTCACTCTGGAAACCTTCCCTGCTGAAAATATCTAACAAAGCATTTGCCACCTTCTCTGCCTTGATGTAGGACAGAGCCACCACCTCAGGGTATCTGGTAGCATAATGTACTACCACTAGGATATATTTCTTCCCTGGGACCTTGGGGTGTTCAGAGGCTCCATAATATCCATAGCTACCCTCAGAAACCACAGGCAAAGGCATCAAAGTAGCTTTGGCGTTGTCTTCTGCCTTGCCTACTTTTTGGCACTGCTCACAGGTCCTGCAGTATCCTGTTACATCCCTTTCAATCTCAGGTGAATAAAAGTTCTGCATAATGCATCTCTTGGTATGCTTTATGCCCATATGATCTGCCAAAGGAATGTCATGGGCTATGGATAGAAGTGCCATACAGTAGGGTCTGGGCCCAATCAGCTGCTGTATTACCTCACCCTCTATCCCACCCTCAGGGGTTCACTTTCTATACAGTAATCCTTTGTTCCAGTACACAGACTCTGCTTTTCCTTGAGAATCAGGTGCCACCCTAGCTAACTACCTCAAGTCTCTTGGTGTAAGGTCCAAGAGCTGAGCCTGTCTCAATTCTTCCTTTGTGACCTTTCCCAGCTCCCCTTTCACAGGAAGTCTGGTATCCTCTGACAGTGGTGCCTCACTGGCAGCCTGTATACTGCCATTCATCTCTGCTCTTGCAGTCACACTGTCCAAGGAAACATCAGTACTTACCAGCAGCTGTGGTTCACCTTCAGGCTCACTGCTACAGGGTAGCTCCCTCCATGAAATAGCCACATCACCAGCCCTGGCTTCAAGTGTGTAGTCTGCCTGGGTCTCTTCCAGGCTATCAGCCGTACATGCCTGTCTCCCAGCCTGAATGCATGTAATTGCATGCACACAAGCTACTACATTATCAAAATTATTCCCTATTAGAACATTGGAAGGGATATCCTTAAACACACCTACTTGCTTGCTTCCTTTTCCACCGTCCAAGTCAAGGTGAACCCTGGCCAAAGGCATTTGGAATTGGGTACCTTCTAAAGCTCTGACTGGAGTGGACTTCACCAGCAAGTGCTGCTCCTATTTAACAACTGCAGGCTTGATAATGGTTATGTCAGTGGCTGTGTCTCTCTTAGCAGTGGTCTGTTTTCCATCCAGTAAGATAGGATATAAACTCTGGTGATAGTCTGGTACCCCTGGTGTCCAGACAACTTACCACTGGCATACTATTATTCCCACTTGCTGTCTCCCCCACCTTTAGTTCCTCACCTTGCCTCAGTGGACATTTGTATGCTACATGGCGCCTCTGGTTAAATTTAAGACATCTAAACTTTGATTTTGGATGTGTATCTGAACTAGTGGCTTCCCCTGTTACTAGTAGACTCTGTTGGGATGGTTTAGGCTACCCACCATGGGTTTCCTTATATCCATGTACAGCACTGGGTATCTCCTTCTTGTGCAGTGATGCCCTACTTGTTAAGTAGAGTTTCCCCAGTTCATCTGCAGAGTTACACTCTCGGTCTGCCAGCCAGATTCTCACATCTTCAGGCAAAGTGCTAAGGGCTTGTTCCCTCATCAAAAGGTCTGCCAGCCTTTCGGAAGTGGTAACCTGACATCCACTCACCCACCTATGAAAATAAGTGCTTAACTCATTAAGATAATCACATACACTTTCATATACCTTGTGTCTATGCTCATAAAACGTTTTCTGTAACCTTCAGGTGTTAACTTAAAACATCAAAAGCCAGGAAACAAACACAAACTAAAGCTCCAAAAACATAAAGGGTGACAGGCTGTCCAGAACTACCAATCACCAAGTTTCTGATGAAGTTGTGATTGGGTGACAAAAGAGCTTAATGGTATGCTTTAATATTTAAAATAAACTTGGATTTGTGTTCCAAACAGCCTGTCACCCTATATGTTTTGGAGCTTAATGTAAAACATTCCAATAAACATTATTTAACTTTATCATAATTTAAACAATCAATACCAGACAACTTATAAACAGCAGTTACAGCTTTACCATGATGAAAGGGGGTCAGAAACTGTACCCAGAGCCCTTAGTCAACATTTTACTGTTTAGATACTTTTTCAAATATATTAATAAAACTATCAAAATTATCACCCTCTGTAAATTGTGGAAGAAATGTACTGGCCTTTATTGCTTCTGAGGTTTGGTTATTCCCTTTCATATTACCTCCATAATCCTAACAAATAATCAGCATCTTCCTCCCATGTTTACACTACTTCTCATTTTCTTCAACCTCCAAATGAAGCAGTCTTTCTGTTGATTCTAATTCCAAATATTTGGCCTCCAGTTCAAGTCTCTTTAAATCCAGATAGATTTTTAAGTCACCTGAGAAAAAGGTGAACTGTACTGTTTCTGAAAGCTGCAAATCCCCATCACCAGATAGGTAGTCTTCCTAGTTTCTGGTCTGAGCTGCAACTAAGACTGAAATCATAATCTCTTTAGTCAGACTGGCATGCACCAGTCCTTTGGATTTGCACACCTTGGCCAACTGGTTCTTTGTCAGCTTGCCATATTCCTCTGCTGACATTTTTGCCTGCTTCCTGACTAACTTAAACTAACAAAAGAATAAATAAAACTGTTGTGAAAATGAAACTCTGCATGTTTACCTTGTGGTTGCTAAGAGTAGACACACACCTTCAGTGATAACTGCTTACAGGCTACAGAATTTCAATTTATATCCACATCACTGCTCATCAATATGTGATGCCCCTCCTTTGGGCCAGTAATCTAGGAGCCCTAATCCTCACCACTGACACTGCAAAGGGATGTTCACATAGAACAACAATACATACACACAGTATTTCCAGATGCAGCTCTCTGCACTATGAAGAATTTCCCTTAAGAGCATATAGGGAACACACTCAGTCCAGGAGATGGATTTCCCTCTCTCTCTCCAGACCCCCAGTAAGACTCCTCTCTGGCACAGTTATAGAACTGAGTCCTCAGCTGAGTGTTCCAAGCCTAGTTCTCCACCACCCTCTATGTGAAACCAATGCTCAGTGTCCCTGCTCCAAGTATCTGGCACACACTCTTTGAAATTTAATTTTTACACACACACACACCCATGCACACCCACCCACACACACACACACACACACACACACACACACACACACACACACACACACACACACACCTACCTGGAAAAGGCTGGCACAGATTTACCAGCTGTGCTCCCTTCTGCCCAGGCTATAAGGTAGGTGCTGCCACCAGAGTGCTCCAAAGTCAACTAATCTAAAGCACTTAGAAGGGTACCCAATTATACTGAGTAGAATTAATACTAATACAAATGGTAGTATTTGACCATTGCAGCAAGGCTTTCAGGAGCAGCTGCAGTGTCACCAAATAAGTACAAGTACTCTCATAGGTTAAAATATTCTCTAAAACACCAGCCATAATGCAAAGTTAAATATATTTAATAATAAATAATAAAAGAATAATAAAATATTATATATCTATTTACAATAGACACCAGAGTTTCAATCACAGGAAATATTAAAAATAACTCAGACGTATAGATTCACACAGATACAGAAACAATACATATCTAATCACACTATTGTTTCCTGACTGATCTAAAGAATTACCATTCCCTGGTTACTTACTAAAGCAAGACAAGATGAAGTGGGTGAGTGATGTTCCTTCTTGAGCAGGTTTCAAAAACAGACTGCACTGAGACTTCTGTCACATCTAGTATTAAATTATCATTTTAGTGCTGGATTACAGAATGACATCACACACTGGTCATCTGACTGGCTCCCACACTACCCCCTATGCTAGAAACAGAAGCAGAATTAAACACATATGAATTACCATACACACAGATAGAGCTTTGCTGAAAAGTGTTATAGCATCTGGAAGCTATAAAACATTTCAAAACTTTCCCCCTGCCATGGTAGCAATTAGTTCACCCCAAGGGCAATATAGCAGGATTCTTAGAATTGGTTTTCACAGACATTTTATCTCTGGCTACAGTCATGACTGCAATATACAATCTGTATGGCCTAAATCAGATAATTTCATTGCAGATTATTTTTCAAAGTTAATTGGACTGAGATCAGCCTCTTCTCTTCCAGTATCCACTTTTACAATATACTCATTTCAACAGTTACAACACAATCTGACATACAAGTGTATTTCTGTCCAGCAGAACTCAATGTTGACACATTTTTAACACAAGCAGCTTTACAAATACATTTTCAACACAAGCACCTGTACAAATCAGTTTGATATACAAATTACATATAATTATTTATAAAACTATAGCTAGCTATGCTGACATACATTACACATCCACTGCCCTACCTCTCCTGGCATAGCTGGCAATACCTCACATCATCACAAAAATTGCCATCAACAAATTAGTATGCTCTACAGATGAAAAAAGAACTCACCAACCCTGCAGATTCACACTGGAAAACACATGCCACCTACCTTATTCAAATATCCCTCTTCACCAAACAAGGACTATATTATAACAAGCTAGATTTGCAACCAAGCTGTCGTATAAATGTTATCACTGCTCTGCTCTGAAAATATTAAACTAAGTAGACCCAACTTCTTCTTGCCCCACAAAATGATATATAATCCTTTACACTGTCCACCCATCAGCACATTCCTAAACACTCACTTCTCTCATCTGAGTAACAGTTTCTTGAAACCCATAAACAGAAAAAAAAAATTGGACATAGTTTGCACTTCTGCATAGTTGCAAAAACCTAGAACTAGATTCCTATGGATATCAACACCTACAAATCCCATTTTTAAACATATCCTAAAATAATACCTTCTCAACTCCATGGTCATAGGTTGACGCTAGGCTATCAGCCCTAGGGCCTATACAAGCCTAGCCATCACAATCCCCTGACTATTTCTTCCCACACTATTAACTTCCTTGGACCCCTGTCTAGCAGGGCGACTGACATAATCCCTGGGGTGAATTTCCTTTCTCCCATCCAATTGTCTAGGTTCCTTTTGAAGAGGCTTGCACACTAATGTAGAAAAACAAACTGGTAAAATAAACCAAAGGTGAGTAAACTTGAAGAACTAACTCCTTTATTGGTAAGCGTTTTCATTGGCAAAGTTTAAGCAAACTTCCTCAGACCATCAAACCACATACAAAATACTCTCCCATGTCCAAAAGAGCGCTTTTTATACATAGTGCTAATCCAATTAAACAATCAATTAATTAGATAAAAAAGGCAATCCATTATTTAAATAAATAGAAGAGCGAATAAACATTTACTTGCTGAACCAAGAGTTTGTTTTTTGCACAGGTTTACCTAAATTAGTAAACCCTTAACCAACAAACCTTAACAATGCTACCCTATCTTGACATTAAAAATCCAACCAAACATCTACCTAGAGACAATATAGTTATTTAAAAATAACTATTAAAAACCAATTAAAAACATGTATTATAAAAAACCCCAATGAGCCCCCATATTTCTTACTGCATTCAAAATGACTTATGATGTTTATCTAGCTAATGCTCTGATTTTGAGTAAACATTTAATAGAAACATATTCATGTAAGCCTGGCATAATGTAAGCCATTGTGCGAATCTGCCAAGCCAATTCTGTTTCTTCTAATCTAATTTGCCATGGGCCTCCCCTGATGTTACGTTCTACCCTTTGCAAGACAATAAAACTGAACCTATGGTCTGGGTGTTCTGTTATGTGTCTTGCTAGGGCATTTGTGTTAATCTTCTTTTCAATACTATATTGATGCTCATATATTCTTTGCTTGAGCTTTCATTCTGTTTTACCAATATAGTAAACTTCGCATTGATTGCACACAGCCCCATATACAACTCCTTGGGAATCACAAGTGTGTTTACCCCAAATCTGATAAGTTTTCTCTCTAATGAAAACCTTACTGGTAATCCTAATGTGTTTGCATTGGGTACATCTTCCACATTTGAGCATGCCAGTTTGACCTCTTAGTACTCTTTTTGGTCTCTCAACTATGTTTTTCAAATTAGGGCCTCTTCTATATATTATCAATGGTGTTGTGCCCAGCTTCTTGACCAGTTTGTTGTCCTGCTGCATCAGAGACCAATTTTTACGTATAATCTCCCTAATATTTCCTGCATCTAGGGAATATGTGATTAGAAAACTATTCACAACGTTCAATTCCTTTTCTTTTCTCTGGGGAATATTCCCATCATCACCCACAAATGGAGTTATACTAAGTTGTCTATCTTGTACCAATGGAAATACCCTGCCAATCTTTTGTTCCGTATCTCTTCCATCACTTGGTCATTTAGGGGTAGAGGATATGCTCTTTTCAAGAACATTTTCTTAAGGAGGTTACACTCCTCCACGAAATCATCAAATTTAGACACCATCCTCGCTGCTCGTACTGCCTGCCATTTGACCACTGCCTTTTTCCGATGGAGAGGATGGCAACTTGAAAAATTCAAAAACGCATTAGAATATGTGGGTTTTTGGTGGATAGTAGAACTGAGTTGTCCATTAGTGTAGTCCTTACTGAGATGGATATCCAAAAAATTAACTTCATCCTGGCCAACTTGGTACGTAAACTCCAAAAATGAAGTAAATAAAACTATTTCTGAAATAAACACACTGATCATGTCTACCGGTCCCTTCCACAAAAAGAACATGTCGTCTTGGTACCTCGTGTACCAAGCCACATGCTCCTTAAATGTTGCACAATTAAAAAGAAAGGTCCTTTCCCAATAGGCTAAGACACTATTAGCGAAGCTGCTCCCACAAGGGGAACCCATCGCAATGACATTTTTTTGGAGGAACAATTTGTCTGAAAAAAGAATGTAATTATTCTCCAGTATAATTTCAAGGAGAACTTCTATCAGATTAATTTGCTGATGTTCCATGCCTTTTATGTAAAGGAACTCCCTAACCCATTCAACCCCTATTTGATGTGGAATGGAAATATAGAGGTCTTTAATATCAACTGTTAAAAAGATATGGTGTTCTTTAAACTCCAATGAGTTGATGTTTTCCAAGAAGGGCCAAGAATCTCGGCAAATTTGTGTCTCCGACTTAATATAGGGTTTCAACTTAAAATCGACAAACTTAGCACAAGCATACGTAACTGAACCCCTACCATCCTCTATAGGCCTAAAGGGTGGACTATTAACATCCTTATGTATTTTAGGGGCTCCAAACAGTGTCGGAACTACTGGGGCTGGCATGGTCAAAAAATGATACAAATCCACATCTATGCTCCCTTCAAGAAAAAGGTCGCTCACCATGCTGTTAATCTTTTTATATGCACCATTAAGCTCATTCTGACTTGCAATAACATACACCTCACTGTCTAAAAGGCTCAACATTCTTGTTTCATAGACCTGTTGGTCCATAAGCACCAGCCCTCCTCCTTTGTCGGGTTTCATAACCCTCACATTGCATACATTGAGTAGTTTGAGAAGATCGCGCTCATTGACATTGATGTTTTACTTTTGCTGTGCGCTGTTACACTACAATTAAGTGAATGCCTAATGTCTATTTCACAAATTTTCTCAAACACAGCCAAAGACTCTTGGCAGGGTGGATTAAACAGACTTGAAACTCTTAAACTATTAGTAAGTACAGAGTTTTGTCCCAATTCACAAGTCAAATTGAGCTTACGGACAAACATTTTCAAATCCATAATAGTTCTGACTAAGTCAGCTCTGTGGTCCGGAACAAATGTCAGCCCTTTTGCAAACAAATTAGCCATTTCCTTGTCTACTTCCAAGGAACTAAAATTAAAGATGTGAAAATCACCTTCTGTATTCACCATAATTTTAGGTTGGCAATAGGCTATCTCCTCCTCCTGTTTTGACACCTCCTCTGTGGGGCTTGTTTCTTGTTGTGCCTTGATTGTATTATTTGTTGTTGGCCACTGTGGGCACTCCAAAAACCCTGCTGATGATTATCCCCTATTTGATTGTTCACATTGTCATGCGTGGTAATGCCCCCCCAAACTTGATTGCCGCCTTGAGCCATTCTGCTGTTGATAATTGTGGATATGCTCACTTCGGCGTACTTCTGTTGTTTGAGGAATGATTATGTCATCCTCATTTTCCAAGTCAATATCCCCATCTGTAGAAATTGGCCCAGGTGGCCTCTCTTGGTCCACCATAGTGACAGATACTAACGGCGGTGGGGGGTAAGCTGTTGCTTTAGCATAAGCATTCAAATCTCTACTAATCTTTCTTTTTTTGATTTCAATGCTTTTGGTAATACTAGCATCAATACTAGTAAAGATTCTAGAATACTCATACCTATAACACTCAAAGTCAGGTGCATTCTTAGTAGTCTGTTCCAGCAATTCCAAATCCACTTTTAAAGTTGATATCTATGTAAGATAATGTTTTATCAATGCTTTATCAATGCACCCAAAAACTCTAGACCCTGGCAGTTAAATAAAGCTATCAATTCAAGATGGAATGTTGATTTATTGACTAACCCTTTTGTAACAATATTCTTGATAACACACTCTTGTAGGTAAGACACTTTGAGCTGGTACTTCCTACACAATTTATAATCAAACTCGTTCAAGTGTCTGACCATGGAGTTGCTGTTGTTAGATACTTCACTAGCAACTCCCGAAGTGTTATTATTAACAAAAAAGTTATTATTGTTAAGGTACATACCCACTGAAGGGATGTCGTTGGATGTCGATGTTTTCCTGGGTTGAAAAACCAATGCTTGTGTACCTGTAGTCAAACTAACAGGACCTCCATTGTTATGAACTGTCATTCCAGCTTGTGTAGATCTTGCCGCTGATGTTACCGATATAAATTGCGGTTGCCAAGCCGGAATTGACGACATAGATGTATTACCTCCTAATGCTATGGAGGTCCCTGTGTTACTGGCAGCTTCTACCCACTGCGTAAGCGTGTCTACATGGTTCAGCAGTTGTTGTACCAAGACTGTAAGGTCACCCACGGTGTTCACCTCTGAGGCTCCTCCTGGTAAATCACGCACTTCCTCTTCCTGCGAAAAAAGGGGTTGGGAGTCCGTTCCAAAGCCACTCGCCATAAAGTTACTTGTACACTAACAGAGAAAAACAAACTGGTAAAATAAACCAAAGGTGAGCAAACTTGAAGAACTAACTCCTTTATTGGTAAGCGCTTTCATTGGCAAAGTTTAAGCCAACTTTCTCAGACCATCAAACCACATACAAAATACTCTCCCATGTTCAAAAGAGTAATTTTTATACATAGTGCTAATCCAATTAAACAATCAATTAATTAGATAAAAAAGGCAATCCATTACTTAAATAAATAGAAGAGCGAACAGACATTTACTTGCTGAACCAAGAGTTTGCACTACCACTCATGACAATGTGAACAATCAAATAGGGGATAATCATCAGAAGGGTTTTCGGAGTGCCCACAGTGGCCAACAACAAATAATACAACCAAGGCACAACAAGAAACAAGCCCCACAGAGGAGGCATCAAAACAGAAGGAGGAGATAGCCTATTGCCAACCTAAAATTATGGTGAATACAGAAGGTGATTTTCACATCTTTAATTTTAGTTCCTTGGAAGTAGACGAGGAAATGGCTAATTTGTTTGCTAAAGGGCTGGCATTTGTTCCAGACCACAGAGCTGACTTAGTCAGAACTATTATGGATTTGAAAATGTTTGTCCATAAGCTCAATTTGACTTGTGTATTGGGACAAAACTCTGGACTTACTAATAGTTTAAGAGTTACAAGTCTGTTTAATCCGCCCTTCGAGCGTCTTTGGCTGTGTTTGAGAAAATTTGTGAAACAGACATTAGGCATTCACTTAATTGTAGTGTAACAGCACACAGCAAAAGTAAAAACATCAATGTCAATGAGCACGATCTTCTCAAACTACTCAATGTATGCAATGTGAGGGTTATGAAACCCAACAAAGGAGGAGGGCTGGTGTTTATGGACCAACAGGTCTATGAAACAAGAATGTTGAGCCTTTTAGACAGTGAGGTGTATGTTATTGCAAGTCAGAATGAGCTTAATGGTGCATATTAAAAGATTAACAGCATGTTGAGCGACCTTTTTCTTGAAGGGAGTGTAGATGTGGATTTGTATTATTTTTTGACCATGCCAGCCCCAGTAGTTCTGACACTGTTTGGAGCCCCGAAAATACATAAGGATGTTAATAGTCCACCCTTTAGGCCTATAGTGGCCGGTAGGGGTTCAGTTACGTATGCTTGTGCAAAGTTTGTCGATTTTAAGTTGAAACCCTATATTAAGTTGGAGGCACAAATTTGCCAAGATTCTTGGCACTTCTTGGAAAACATCAACTCATTGGAGTTTAACGAACACCATATCTTTTTAACAGTTGATATTAAAGACCTCTATATTTCCATTCCACATCAAATAGGGGTTGAATAGGTTAGGGAGTTCCTTTACATAAAAGGCATGGAACATCAGCAAATTAATCTGATAGAAGTTCTCCTTGAAATTATACTGGAGAATAATTACATTCTTTTTTCAGACAAATTGTTCCTCCAAAAAAGTGGCATTGCGATGGGTTCCCCTTGTGGGAGCAGCTTCACTAATAGTGTCTTAGCCTATTGGGAAAGGACCTTTCTTTTTAATTGTGCAACATTTAAGGAGCATGTGGCTTGGTACATGAGGTACCAAGACAACATGTTCTTTTTGTGGAAGGGACCAGTAGACATGATCAATATGTTTATTTCAGAAATAGTTTTATTTACTTCATTTTTGGAGTTTACGTACCAAGTTGGCCAGGATGAAGTTAATTTTCTGGATATCCATCTCAGTAAGGACTACACTAATGGACAACTCAGTTCTACTATCCACCAAAAACCCACATATTCTAATGCGTTTTTGCATTTTTCAAGTTGCCATCCTCTCCATTAGAAAAGGTCAGTGGTCAACGGGCAGGCAGTACGAGCAGTGAGAATGGTGTTTAAATTTGATGATTTCTTGGAGGAGTGTAACTGCCTTAAGAAAATGTTCTTTAAAAGAGCATATCCTCTACCCCTAAATGACCAAGTGATGGAAGAGGTACGGAACAAAAGATTGGCAGGGTATTTCCAGCCTTTGGTACAAGATAGACAACTTTGTATAACTCCATTTGTGGGGAATTATGGGAATATTCCTCAGAGAAAAGAAAAGGAATTGAACGTTGTAAATAGTTTTCTAATCACATATTCCCCTAGATGCAGGAAATATTAGGGAGATAATACATAAAAATTGGTCTCTGATACAGCAGGACAACGAATTGGTCAAGAAGCTGGGCACAACACCATCGATAATATATAGAAGAGGCCCTAATTTGTAAAACCTAGTTGAGAGACCAAAAAGAGTACTAAGAGGTCAAACTGGCATGCTCAAATGTGGAAGATGTACCCAATGCAAACACATTAGGGTTACCAGTAAGGTTTTCATTAGAGAGAAAACTTATCAGATTTGGGGTAAACACACTTGTGATTCCCAAGGAGTTGTATATGGGGCTGTGTGCAACCAATGTGAAGTTTACTATATTGATAAAACAGAACAAAAGCTCAAGCAAAGAATATATGAGCATCAATATAGTATTGAAAAGAAGATTAACACAAATGCCCTAGCAAGACACATAACAGAACACCCAGACCATAGGTTCAGTTTTATTGTCTTGCAATAGGTAGAACATAACATCAGGGGAGGCCCATGGGAAATTAGATTAGAAGAAACAGAAATGGCTTGGCAGATTCACACAATGGCTTACATTATGCCTGGCTTAAATGAATATGTTTCTATTAAATGTTTACTCAAACTCAGAGCATTAGCTAGATAAACAGCATAAGTCGTTTTGAATACAGTAAGACATATAGGGGCTCATTGGGGATTTTTATAATACATGTCTTTAATAGGTTTTTAATAGTTATTTTTAAATAACTATATTGTCTCTAGGTAGATGTTTGGTTGGATTTTTAATGTCAAGATAGGGTAGCATTGTTAAGGTTTGTTGGTTAAGGGTTTACTAGTCCCAAGTAGACTATTCTCTATCTGTATAGCGAAGCACTTGCTCCTACAGTACTTATCACCTCGATACAGCACTCTTGTTATAGAAAGTACCCCAAAAAAGCAAACCCCATTTCTCGGTCACCCACATCCCCCAGAACCTTTTCTTAAGTTTTTCTGTCTATTCCTTCTAGCATGTCGAGGGATCAGTTGCTAATGTCCTCTCCTGCTCAGCTGGTGAACCTGGGAATATTGAGGCAATGTTACAATTGCCTCATGTACACAGACAACCCTCTCCTCCTCCCACAAAACACAAATACATGCAAGAGATGCAACTATATGGCCAAACTGGAGGCTGAGCTCTCTCAACATAGGACTGGCATGACCAGACAGGAGGAGAAGGTAACCACACACACTATAGACCCAGTCTCACATAATACCATCACAACCTCAAATCATACACATAAACACACAAAGACATACTCGGAGGCTCTGATCAAAAATCTACCAAAACAGCAGAGGCCACCAAAGCAGACACCCAAACAACTACCACCTCAGAACACAACACCTGCAACACATAGACCACACAGTCAGAGTGTGAAGCAGTCACAGCCCTTAAGGCCAAACACAATGCCAGACACACTAGTCATTGGTGACTCCATAGTCAGACACACTGATGTCCGCTCACCAGACTGAGTAAGGAGAAGGTCACAGTAAGCTGCCTGTCAGGTGCTAGAATCCGCCACATAACGCATGCACTCAGGTCTCTCAACAGCAGGTACAAGTACGACTCAATCATTGTCCACGCCGGTGTTAACGACCTGAGACGTACCTCCTTGGACTACATGAAAAGAGACATAGAGGAGCTCTCTGATTATGTAGCCCAAGCAGGTATGACCCTGACCTTGAGCAGTATCCTACCTTCACCAAGAATGATGCCACAATACAGAGATAAGATGATCAGCTTTAACACTTGGCTTAAACTCTGGTGTCATTCAAAGGGGATCCAATGTCTGTCTGCCTGGGATGACATGCTGGACAAGCCACTCTGCTTCGCAAGGGGCGGCTTGCACTTGTCACCCCTGGGATTCCGGATTTTGGCAAAGGCTCTTGCCACCCCATAGTACCTTTTTAGGCAAGGCTCAAATTCTAAACCTACCACCCTAGAACAAAACAAAGAAAAAAAACTAAGGGTAATGCTGCTCAATGCCAGAAGTCTCAACCTCAAGATGCATGCACTCGAGGCCCTTCTCAGTATGGAGAACATCGATGTCTGTGCTGTGACAGAAACCTGGTTCAAGGCTCCTGAGAGCACCCCAGCACTATCAGGTTTTACCTCATATCATGCGTTCCGGCCCCAAAACCCGGACAATACCAAGAAAGGAGGAGGGTATCCATATTCATCAAGGACACCCACACCTCAAGATTGGTGGCATCGCACGATGCATCAGAAACCATCCAGGTGCAATTAACCATAGGCAAGATTGCTCTGCAATTTGTAGCATGTTACAGGCCACCCTCGCAAACTCAGGAACCTCATATGGCCTTCCTGAAAACACTGGAGGGGATAAATGTATCTCCGAACACCATCATACTAGGTGACTTCAACTACCCTAATATAGACTGGGAACACTACTCAAGCCCAAACACTCTAGCCCAAAAGTTCCTGGAATTCATAAACTCAAATGTCATGGAACAACTAGTCACCATCCCCACAAGAGGAGAAAACATACTTGATCTCATTATCACGAACATGGGAGCACAATGTTCAACGCCAGAAGTATACCCCTCACTGGTGAGATCTGATCACAAACTAATCTCGCTGGAGGTCCTCATCCGCCCCACCGAAATGAAAAAGACCACAGTAAAGAACTTCTCGAAAGCCGACTTCACACTTCTAAAGACTAGTGTGGTCTCCTTTAAGGCCCCTGAGCCGGCGGTAAACATTACTCAAACCGCTAAATCACTTACAAATGCCTTCTACCAGCACCTGCAGGGCTGCATGGATCAGGCAATCCCAAGCAAAACAAAGACTCTTTGTACCAAAGGCAAGCGTCCAGTCTGGTGGACCCCAGCCATAAACAAATTCTACAACAAAAGGAGAAAGCTACTACAAAATAGAGCAAAATCCTTAAAAGGTAAGACACCGCTGATCACTATAAGTAAAAAGCTAAGAGCTCTCATAAAATCATCCAAAGCTAATTTTGAGAAAAAAATAGCTAAGGACTCTAAAGACAACCATAAGGCATTCTTTAGCTATGTCACAAACCTAGGAGGAAACTCCCAGATATGCTCAGAATTAGTTCAAAATGATGTGAAGATTACTGATCCTACAGACATTGCCAACATACTGGCTGACAAGTTCAGTGCAAACTTCTCCCCCCCCCCTAAAGGAGAGATATCTATACCAAATGATTGTAGCCCCCAAACATCTCTAGCCCAGGTGAGAACTGCTCTCTCCAAGGCAAAGAACACAGCATCCATGGGACCTGATGGTGTCCCCGGCTGTGTGCTCCATGAACTCAACGAGGAATTAAACCCACAGTTAGGACAGCTGTTTAATCTTAGTCTCACCTCTGGATACGTACCCAGGAGTGGCGCAGCGCCTGTGGTCCCACTCCACAAAGGCGGTGCCTCCACCGACCCTGGAAATTACCGTCCCATTAGCTTGACAAGCCTTATCTACAAAGCCATGGAGAGGATCATAATGGATCTCATAAATAAAGACATAGGAACTTGCAGACTTTGGATCCAACCCAGTTTGGCTTTGTCAAAGGCAGATCATGCCTTTTAAACTTGGTTGACTTTTTGAAACAGTCACCAAGGCCATTGATGAGGAAAGGCAGTCCATACAGCCTACCTAGACCTGGCGAAGGCTTTTGATACAATACCTCACTCGGGTATCATTGAAAAACTCATCAACTTAAATGTAAACCCATACATTACAAGATGGGTTGCAAACTGGCTGAGTGACAGAACCCACAGGGTCAGAGTTGCTGGTGCCATGTCAGACTCAAAGCCTGTCACAAGTGGTGTCCCACAGGGCTCAGTTCTGGGCCCACTCTTGTTTGGCATCTACTTTTCTGAAGTACAAGCAAACACAGGAGGGTTATGGCTGACAAAGTTTGCAGATGACTGCAAACTGGCGCCGTAGTTGAAAACACATCCGACACAGATATCCTTCAGAAGGGTCTCACAGAAAGCGGATAACTGGTGCCAGAGCCATGGCCTAAAGTTAAATGCCAAGAAATGCATAGTCATACCCTTCAGGAAAAATAAGGTTACCCATAGCTACCATATAGGTGGCAATCCCCTGAACACAGAAGAAGTTATTAGGGACCTGGGAACCCAGGTTGACAGTAGCCTTTCATTCGACACTCATATTGCTAAAGTAGTTAGGAAGACCTTCTACATTGCCCACCTTATCATGAAGGTATTCACATCTAGATCAAGGGAAGTCATAGTCTCCCTATACTCATCACTCATCAGACCAATGATCGAGTACAATGCCCCATTCGGAATGTATCTGACCCAACACTTGCAGCAGTTCCTCACCAAAAGGATAAAGGGTCTCAAAAATCTGTCTTATGCTGCCCGACTGAAAGAACTCCAGTTATATTCAGTTGCTTACCGCTTGCTCAGAGGTGACCTATGCCTGACATACAAGGCCATGTCAAACCCAGATTTGATGAACATGCTTCATCTCAAAAAATCTAGATCCCTCAGAGCCACAAGGGCGGGAGACTTAAACCTCGACACGGTTATTAATAGGACGTGCTGGAGGGATAGATTCATCACCCAAAGACTCCCTATGCTGTGGAACAAAATCCCGGTTATGTGAGGCAGAGCACCTCGCTGGCCTTGTTCAAGAGGAATCTTGACCAATGGATGGGAGATCGCAGATACACCCCAGGGGTTACCTCAGTGTCACTGCTTGACAGAGGCACAGCAAAATAATGGGCATAGTTTCTCCAAACTAAAGGGGTGGCGTAAGCCACAAAACTATGGGCTAAGCTTATAAATGCCCTCGGGCAGATAGCCTAGTATGAACCTATGAACCTATGAACCTATGAACTAATTTAGGTAAACCTGTGCAAAAAACAAACTCTTGGTTCAGCAAGTAAATGTTTGTTCGCTCTTCTATTTATTTAAATAATGGATTGCCTTTTTTATCTAATTAATTGATTGTTTAATTGGATTAGCACAATGTATAAAAAACACTCTTTTGAACATGGGGAGTATTTTGTATGTGGTTTGATGGTCTGAGGAAGTTGGCTTAAACTTTGCCAACAAAAGCACTTACCAATAAAGGAGTTAGTTCTTCAAGTTTGCTCACCTTTGGTTTATTTTTCCTTTTGAAGAGGGCCAAAGAAGCACTCTGCTTGACATGTATGGGCAGTGTATTCCAGAGTCTGGGGAGTCTCTGGGTCAGGAACCTATCTCTCCAGCCTGTTTTGTTTATTGTGATGACAAGGTTTAGATCTCTGGATCATGTGGCTCTGAGGGATTGGGATTTCTTTAAGTGTAGCATGTCCAACAGCTCTGGGTTTGACATGGCCTTGTATGTTAAGCAGAGATCGCCTCTGAGTAGACGATATGCGACAGAGTATAGCTGAAGTATTTTATGGTGGTCAGTGTAGGGCATCTGCTTTAGGCCTGTGATTCTTTTAGTGAGGTATTTCTGTGGCCTTTCCAGTTGTTGCAGATGTCTTGAAAAGGTAGATACCAAATGGGGCGTTGTATTCTATAATTGGTCTAATGAGGGATGAGTACAGTGGGACAATGACGTCTTTTTTTCTGGATGAAAAGCCCTTAGTGATGAGGTGTGCCACATAGAAGGATTTCCTGACTGTTATGGTGATGTGATTATCGAAGGTGAGACCACTGTCCACCTGTGTCCCTAAGTCTTCTATCACACTTTCAGTGTTTAGTGTACTGCCACCTATGTGGTAATTCAGGGGTACATCTTTTTCCCAAAGGGGATAACTATACATTTCTTGGCATTGAGCTTGCACCCATGGCTCTGGCACCAAGCATCTGTTTCTGTAAGGCCCTTTTGTAGAGTATTCACATCATTTGGGGATTCAATAATGGCTCTCAACTTGCAGTCATCTGCGAACTTTGTTAGCCAGCGTCCCTTAGTATTGGCCTGTACTTCAAAAAAGTAGATGCCAAACAAGAGGGGTCCCAGGACTGAACCCTGAGGTACTCCACTTGTCACTTGTCTGGAGCTGGATTTGGAGATGGCTACTTTTACAGTGTGGGTTCTGTCAGTAAGCCAGTTGGCAACCCATCGAGTGACATAGGGATTAATGCCCAGCTTAGTAAGTCTAGCTATGATTCCAGAGTGAGGGATGGTGTCAAAGGCCTTGGTGAGGTCCAGATAGGCTGTGTGGACTGCCTTACCCTCGTTCACGGCTCTGGAGA
This sequence comes from Protopterus annectens, assembly GCF_019279795.1. Lineage (NCBI taxonomy): Eukaryota > Metazoa > Chordata > Ceratodontiformes > Protopteridae > Protopterus > Protopterus annectens. Next base: position 1,449,664,988 of record NC_056746.1, on the reverse strand, counting down.
CTGATTCAAAGAAGTCATTCAGGTTCAGGGGACAAGATCGGCCCTTCATGAACCCAAACTGGATGGTGTCCAGTGTTTGAAGGTTGCCAATGTCTTTGTTTATAAGTTCCATGATAATACGCTCCATGGCCTTGCAGATAAGGCTTGTCAGACTGATGGGACAGTAGTTCCTGGGATCCAAGGTGGATCCCCCCTTGTGGAGTGGGATAACTGTAGCTGTGCACCACTCAGTGGGCACGAAAAGCCTAAGGTGAGGCTATGATTAAACATGACACTTAGGTGAGGTGCCAGTTCATATTGTAGTTCATGTAGTACACAGCCCGGGATGTCATCTGTTCCCATGGATGCTGTATTCTTTGCTTTGGAAAGTGTGTTTTTTACCTGTGTGGCCATTATTACCAGAATTTGACAATCTTCCAGGATTGAGATGGGCCGTTTAGGGGGTGAGAGGGGGTGAGGTTGGCACTGAATTGATCTGCCAGGATACTGGCAATATCCTTGGGATCAGTATATTTAATGCCATTCTGTTTATTTTCAATTTTATTTTCATAACTAGCTTTGGAGGATTTTATGAGGGATCTCAGCTTCTTACTGAGGCTGGTAAGGGAGTTTTTGCATCCTGGGATTTTCCTCTTTTCTGCAACAATTTCTTCCTTTCGTTGTAAAGTTTGTTTATGGCAGGGGACCTCTAGATTGGCTTCCTTTTTTTGGAGGAGAGCATCTTGGTTCTATTTGGGATGGCATGATTTATGCATAAGTGGATGTGCTCATACACTGCCTTTGTGTAGGATTCAGCAGTCAAACATTCAGTTCCCATCTGCATGGGTGTCATGAAGTTTGTCACTTCTGACTTGAGTAGCATGAAACTGGCTTTGGAGAAGTTTTTTTATGGAGGTTTCCTTACTGGGGGGTGGGAGTGGGATGTGGATTTTAAGGGTGATTAGCTTATTGTCAGACCTGACCAACGAGGGGGTGACCGTAGGTGTGGAGCATCAATTTCCCATGTTGGTAATGACCAGGTCTAGGATATTGGAGCCTCTGGTGGGACTATGGATTAGGTGATCCATGTACTTGTCTATCTGCAGATTAAACTAACCCATTTATTTTTCACTCTTTCTCTCTCTTCCCTTTCTCTTCCATACTCCTTCCTCCTTACACTCTACTATACATCCACTATCTTTCTTTCTGTTCTTAGCCCCTACCTTTATCTCTTATTTCCTTCTATATCATCATCTTTAAATCTATTTTACCCTTTTTTCTCCACCTTGTCTTGACCTTTTATAGCCTATGATATTCTTCCTACTGTCAGGTTTCTGTTTCTGAACCACCTTATTACTACTACTTTGTCCATAATATTCAAATGTACTTAGGTAATTATATATATTCACATGTACATTATTTGCCTGTCTCTTATGTAATTAGGTGATTTTTCCTTCTATTGATCTCATTTGTATAACTTATTAAAACGTCATTTACTACTTATAGGTTTCCAATAGCAAATATATACAGTTTTATGTCTATGTCTTATGGAGCTTTTCTCTCTAGGCCTCCATTGAAAATGGGATGCATGCCAAGTAGGACTTTTATGATAATCAATTGTCATATAGATAAATAAATAAATTCTATATGTAGGCATGCAGATTGTGTGAGAGACTTCCAAGAAGTTTTTTTTTTCTGTACCTGTCAGAGAAACTTTTTTTTGTTTTCATTTTTATTGGAATATTCATAAAATGCCTAGCTGTTATATGTTACATCAGTGATGTCCATGGGCATGAAAATTGACAATTCTTTTCATGTTTCACAATGGTTGCAGTGGTAGATGAAGAATAAATATAGTACAATTCACTTCAAGGAGGATGACCGTGATAGCATTTTAAGGTCATGACTGCAATTGACTCTATACTAGAGTGAACTTAAGGGAAGACGTTATAGTAAAATGTGTAAGAGTTATAGTAAAATGTGTAAGAGAAATATACACACAAAATGTGTAAGAGAAACATGCACACATTTGTTGTGAAGTGAATAAAACTGTCAGCATGGTTCCTAGAAGAAGTGATGCTGAGCATCAGTATGTTGGTACTACGCTTGCTTGATATCTTACCTACAGGGTGCATTTAAAAACATATTTAGAGACTGGTATATATGTGTGCCTTTATACCTCACTTGTAATAGTTTAATAATAACATCATGAACCATTAACTATTTAAGGGTCAAGAGTCCTCCGTGCCTTTCATAACAGCATCATTTAATCATATCCATGAGCATACAAGCTGGAATTAATTTGTAGGAGACTTTATATGCTGGAGCAGTGCCATCTTATAGTAAGCATTAGATACTGAATGTGGGAAACCAAAGGAGGTGGTGTTTCAGTCTATATTAGAGATAAATTCACCTCATGTCTAGTTAGTCTGGGCAACTCCATGGAGTTACTCCAGGTCCAGGTTACAGTGGGTAAGACCCCCATTCAAGTCCTAGCCAGTTATAGATCCCCCTCCATTGGTTACAACATCCATGAAGCCTACTTAACCAAACTGAAGACAATCCAATTTTTAGCGAACACACTGGCTATGGGGGATTTCAATTATCCCACCATCAGCTGGGAAACCTACTCTAGTCCAAACTCGCTATCACAAAAATTCCTTGACTTTGTGAATTGAAATGCCCTGGAGCAAATTGTCCATACCTAGACAAGAGGAACAAACATTCTAAATCTGGTCCTCACCAACATGTCAGACAGACACACTGCCGCAACTGTTGGACCCTCATTAGTTAAAACTGACCACAAATCAGTCACCTTTGAACTGACACAAACACCAGAACTCACAAAGGGTGAAATCAGACTAAATAACTTCACCGAGAAAAATTATACCCTCCTAGGTGAAGGTATAAATGCATGCCAAGCCACACCAAAAGTTGAAAGTCGCCGCTACGCTGAAGCTTACACTAAAGCCCTGTACAATCACTTGCAAAAGTGTATAAACTCAGCTGTATCAAATGGAATCAAAGCCAGAGCCCCAAGTAAAATCAAGGTCCCACGGTGGACGTCTAGCATCAACAAACTCCTACTTCTACTCAAGCCAAACAAAACCAAACTCTTTATCTTTCAACCCTCCAAATCTATGCAATCTTCCATCCTCTTCAACATTCATACCAAGAACAACACCATCATCTCCCCATCTGAACACACCAAACTTCTAGGTGTGGAAATTGGCAGCAATCTCAAATTCGACTTCCACATATCTCTTACCATAAAAAAGTTCATAAAAAACTCGGGGCACTTTATAGGTTCATAGGTTCATAGGCTGGTACTAGGCTATTGGGGTTCCTATCATGTTATCGAAAGATAATGTATCGCATGGCCAAAACATCGAAACGGCCGCATTTCAAAGTTCGCATTGTGGGATCTCAGTACAGTGAAGATTGGAATATTTGACCTTTCTTCACTGTAGTGTGATCTCGGAGTTGGAATATATATTTAGCAGGGGGTGTGGGGAGTGCAGCCCCCCACAATAAAAGTTTAGAAATGTGCCCATTTCAATGTTTCAGCCGTTCGATTACGTTATCTTGCGATAACATAATATGAACCCAGGCTATTGGCCCTAGGGCCTATACAAGCCTGGCCAAACAATTCCTCGAATATTTCTTCCCACAGTATTTACTTCCCTTATAGAAACAAACAATACCTAACGAGGACAGCCAGGACTGGTATTGCCAACTCCCAGCTAATCTCCACTTTACTCTACACCTCTCCCATACTTACCAACCTTAGACAGACTGACCTAAACAGACTGGAATCTTGCTACAATAAAATTGCAAAGTTTGCAACAGGGACATCTACCGTAGCCACCACTGCAACTCAATTAGGGAACTTGATTGGCTTGAACTCCCTCAACTTCTTCACCTGAATCAACTATCATTTGCCCACAAACTAATAAACCACCCCCATAACATCCCATCACTTCAAAACCTACTCCAACACTACTCTTCTTCTAGACCCTAAGATCCAACAGCAAAAATTTACTTCTTACCACCAAACCCAAAAACTCAGCAGGAGAAGCCCTATTTTCCTCTGCTATTTCTAAACTATGGAACAACCCCCCGATAACCAAATTACCATCCAGCAGTCTATTCAAAACCACTCTCAAACCTCACCTAAAAATGCATTGGATCTGCCTTTGCTCCATCCCAGACTAACTACACTCCCAGCCACTTAGTACAGCATTATTTCTTTATATCTTATTATCAGCTTAATCCTTAGGTATCATTTAATTTTAAAACTGACTTGTACTCATTACCTTTGATGTTGTTGTTCTTACTACTGTACTGTGTACTCTGCATGCCATGTTGTTTACTGTATAATCATCTTGTATTGTAACATTTTCTGTTGTAAGATTTCTTATTGTACTTGTGGAGCTTTTCTCCCCGGGGCTCTGCTGAAAAAGGACCTGGGTCCAGTCGGAATTTCCCAGTAAACAAATGTAAATAAATAAATACATAAATAATACAATAAATGCAAAAAGTTGCTGTCCAAGAAAACAAAGACAAGGACCCAACAATGGAAAAACACCCTTCTCAGCCTTAACAGACAAATAGGACAACTTGTCAAATCCACCAAGAGCTCCTTTGAAAGAAACCTAGCAAGTGCTGCCAAAGATAATCATAAGGCTTTTTACAGCAATGTACATAACCTAAAGGGTGGAACCAAGCATGTGCAGAACTAGTGACCAATGGTATCACACACACTGACCCCCACAGAGATAGTGAACCTGCTAGCAGATAGGTTTGGTGAAAAGTTCATTCCCTTATCCCCTCCTAACTTGCAACAAACTCTCCCCCAAACTTCCTCCCCACCTTACATATCTAAAGAGCAGGTCCTCAAAGCCCTGTCCAAGGCAAAGAAAGGACCAGATGACATCCCAAGCTGTCTTCTAAATAGGCTAAAACATTAACTAACATCACCACTAAATACCCTTTTTAATCATAGCCTAACCACAGGATTTATTCCTGTGGAATGGAGAACAGCTACAATTATTCCCCTCCACAATGGTGGCCTAACAACAGACCTGGGGAATTACAGACCCATAAGGCTAACCAGCCTCATCTGTACATCCATGGATTGCATCATCATGGACCTGATAAATAAAGACATAGGTGACCTCCAAACCCTGGATCCTACCTGATTTGATTTTGTGAAGGGCAGATCCTGCCTGTAAAATCTGGTAGATTTCTTTGAAAGTGTGACCAAAGCCATTGATGAGGGCAAATCTGTGCACACAGCATACATCAACATGGCAAAGACTTTCAACACAATCCCACATTCAGGCATTACCAATAAACTTAGCAAACTGAATGTAAACCCCTTCATTGTAGGATGGGTTGCCAACTGGCTCACAAACCAGGCACACACTATCAAAATGGGTGACTCCAGATCAACCAGCAGACCTGTTACCAGTGGGGTGACACAGGGGTCAGTGCTGGGCTCCCTACTGTTTGGTATATACTTCTCAGAAGTTCAGGTCAAAACTAAAGGGCTATAGCTGACCAAGTTGGCAGACAACTGCAAACTAGGTGCAATTATTGAATCCACAAATGACGTCAGTATACTCCAGGAAGGTCTCACACAGACCAACGATTGGGGTATTAGTCACGGTCTCAAGCTGAATGCAGAGAAATGCATCATCATTCCCTTCAGCACAAATAATGTACTTTCACAATGTCAAATCAATAACAATGCCCTAAGTACACATGAAGTGGTAAGGAACCTGGGATCACAAGTTGAATGCTAGCTTTGATCACCACGTGTCTACCATTGTGAGGAAACCTTTCCACGTAGCTCAGTTGATTAGCAAAGGCATCACCTTGAGAGCAAAAGAAGTTATAAACCTCTATACTCGGCACTTATCTGGCCCATAATTGAGTACAATACCTCATTCGGTATGTACCGTACTAAGCATCTACAGCAATTAGAGAGAACCCATAGGTTTCTAACAAAGAATATCAAGAGCCTCCAGCATATGCCTTATATGGACTGACTAAAATCTCTGTCACTATACTCTGTATCATATAGATTTTTTAGGAGAGAGTTATGCCTGCCCTACAGAGCAACCAAGACCCAAACCTAATGCACTTACTGCTTCATATCTGTAAATCAAATAGTCTAGGGCTACCCATTCCAGAGACTTAAATATGGCCTGTGACTTAAATAGGACATGCTGGAGGGACAGATTTATCTCCCAGTGACTGCCATGTCTTTGGAACAGGCTATCAATTCATGTGAAACAGTGCACCTCTATAACACTGTTAAAGAGGGACCTGGATGAGTGGATGGGGCACCATAAATTGTTACTGGGGATAGTGCCCACAACCCTCATCAACATGGGCAGTCATCACTAAATGCAATCTTGGGTATTGACTAGTCTACAGTGTTACATTGGGTTGAAACGGCTAGGCTTAAAATGACCTCCGGGTTGCTAGCCTAGTAATCTCCTATGATTCTATGTAGGCATAAGTGATATGAACATGCATTTTAATGATTTTAGAATAAGAAGAGCTACAATTAATACAGAATGTTAAGAAGTACTGAAGGTTTTAGAAATATTTAGTACAAGTTGTTTACCTGCCTATACTCGAGACTTAAGAGATTTGTATTGCTAGAAATGTTTACATATGTGAAGATAAGATACTGTCCTACAATTTACTTTTAGTGTAATTGCATTTTCATGTGTTTGTTTTAAGCTTATCAAAGAGATTTTCATTTGCAGGTATCTGAACTTTTTTTAGCAATGACTATTACTAAGCATTGGTTACCCCACATTATCTGCTATAGAAGATGAGGTCTGAAACTTTAAACTATATAACAGTAATCCATGACTGGGTATGGGTAATGCTGGATTTACCCACAATTCATGTGGTTTGGTCATGATTGCAAGCCTAAGTGACCAAACAAAGAAAACCATGGGTAAATCCAGCATTAACCAAACCCAGCCATGGGTTATTAATATTATACAATAACATTATTTATGAAAAAAAGTTACTTACTTTTCTTAAATAATGTCCTTGTATCACAGCATCATGCTGTTCTTCTGTGTTTTTTCTCATATCTTCAGGCTTTCTTGATGTACTGTGCATGCATATGGGACATGTTCCCACACTTACACAGTACATCAGTGCTGTGTAAAGGAAACAATGGAGAAAAGAATATCTCCATTGTTTTTTTTTTTGTTTGTTTGTTTTTAATTAAAAAAAATTAAATATGGAGACTTCAAACATGTGGAAGAGACAGGACAGAGAAAATATAAGGCTAATCAGCTACATTTCTCTAGTTTTGCATAACATACCTGATTATCCTTGTATTTTTCTCTGTTCCAGCTCTCTTGTTCTTTTGAAGTCTCTGGATTTTGTAAGTTTACTTAAAAAAAAATTGTAAAAAAAGTAGAATTTCCGTAGCATATATTAATTGATGAAAATCTGGGTGACCAGAGTTTTTTCCATTGGTATATGCTTGATTTACAATGGGCATGCTGGTTGGGCTGACAAATGAGCATGCTCGTTTTTGAATGTTAATGGCCAGTAATTGTGTAACAGTCAATAAAGAATGGATAACGTGTGCTAGCAATATGTTATGGAAACAGACACACTAAGCTAAAAATAATTTGCACTAAATTAAAAAAAAAGCCTTTCCTTTTCTAAATGGATTCCCCTAGATTTTGACATAATGTGTTTTATATTTCAGAAGGGTAATTCAAGAGCTCCATCTGTATATTTGTTTAAATGTAGCAATGAGCAGGAATGTGAAATAAATATGATGCAAATGAGAGCAAACTTCACAATCATGATGCATTGTCAACAGATGTCAGGCTTCGGCAAATGCTTGGTAAAAGTAACAGGAACAAATGAATGCTGGAAATAAAGCCTTATAACAGACAACAAAATGGTGGTTATATAGCAAAATAGGGGAGAGAAATATTTTTTGTGTTCAGTTCTTTGGTTGAAGAGACAGATACCATAACTCTAAACTGTACTGAATTCCTTGGAATTTACCAATTTTGAGGGCAAAATAATGGCATGACCCCCTCAATTCCCGAATTTTTTTTTTTTGCAATTTTAAGTTAGGGCTGATGTCATCGTGCATCAGCAGCATTTCCTGCAATGTCATCAACATGCAGGGGCATGATGACATCAGCTTCATGAGGCAGACTATTTTATTGGTCTTGGTTGGAGACTCGGACTGTGTTGGGTGGAATATCCGCAGCGAGTGGAGCTGTACACAGTTTAAGTTCTGCAGAGTCCGCCCAGCACCCACCCATGTCCACAGGATGAGAAGTTACTTTCTCTGCCTCTAGTGGCTCGACCTCAAGGTAAGTAAAAACTAAAAAAAATATAGAAACTGCAGCAAAAGAATCCGTAAATAATTTGAAACAATTCTTCTACACACTTCTTTTATTGTTAAAGATATAGTTAAGTGCTTTTGTTCATGTGAATGATGTGATCAGTAGCTGGACTTCATCAGAACATTTCCTTTTCATACAGAAGCTCCTTTAAATCAAGGTATATATTCTACAAGAATATCATGATTCTTAGCTAGCAAATCTCAAACTGGTAGGATAACAAAACTGTGAATACTTTAAATTAGTCCTTTAATATATGAATGCAACTCAAGAAAGTGACTGTTGAAAATGTCCCCTTCCTTAAGGTGCACTGACCTTAGAGCTGGTTCATTTAAGATGACAGAAGACAAAGTACTTGCAGTATGGCATGGACTTTTATCCCTTGTAAAATTGTAAAGTATCGGTAACTGCTTTTTAGTGATTTTGCTGCATAATTTAATTTCACCGTATGAACATGGTGACATATAAAAGGATTCATAAACACATCTAAGGTATGAGTTGCAGAGTTATATATTCATTCTTCAGCAACAGAGAGTATATAATATCATAACCACCAAACGAGCAATGTGCTATTGCTGAAATATGAAATAAAAGTATGACGATGAATCAACAGATTGCTATGAGAGGACAGCATATAAAAACTGCATTTACATAAGAAATTATATTAATTTACAGGGGAAAAATCATCTTTTTTTCCATGGTGAACCTAGAGTTGATTATACTATGTAAGGAGTATGTTTGCAATGTACTTGTTGGGAGGAGGGCCTTTAACCAATTAAAAATGTTTGAAAGTTTTAAACTGAAAATGTCTGAGAGTTTAAAACTTGAGATCTTTGTTTTAATGCCATTTTGCATTATTACTTTCATGGAAGTGATCTTGAATATATAAAATGATCTGGAGACACAATGACGTAATTCCAATAAAAGAAAAAAAATGCAGCAATGCTGGAACCAGAGGAGATATAATAAAACGATATAACCAGGTGTGTTTTAAAGATGATGCACAGATTACCATTCACACAGTTAGCAATTATGACAAAGGTCACTCATTTTGATAGACAGTATATTCTGGAAGGCTGTAGCCCTTAAATTCAAATTATGTTATCATCACAATCAGAATGTGCCTGCTATTCAGGTGCAGAGAATGTTCATCTGACTGCAGATGTAAGAACTATAATGAGTACCCATGTTAGCTCATAATCACTACATGCAAAATACAGAAAAGTTAACAGCATTATTCATTATATTTTAAATGGAACGAACTGTGGAAGTGGAAGGACTGTCACTCTAAGCCAAGCTATAATTATACATGCATGCTGACTCTTTGGGCCTGGATAAACCAAGAATAAGATTTCTTAGGCAAATCAGCAAAATGAGACTAGGCAAAGATACTGCTGAATATTGTTGTTTTCTAAGAATGATATTTTAGTGTTGTGATCAACATTAATTTACTATAGGAGTGTTGAGTGGTCCCACATAGAACTCGTAGAGCGTAGCTTTCTCATTTGTGTACTAAGGGAAGGCAATGAAAAAAAACAAGCAATATACTATTAAATTGCTAAAAGTAGGCTTCATTTTGTAATTATGTTGAGCATTAAAATGCATCTGTAAGGAACAACACAAGTGCAAAATATCTCCCTGAGCTTATATGTGAATCACACATTCTAAATTTAGTGCAAAAATTAATGAACAAATTGGACGCATATCATAACTAGCAGTGAAAGAATATTAAGTTTTTTTAATCAAGATAGATTTTTTCTATGAGTTTTTAAGTCTAATAATTACTTCTCATTTTGAGACTTAAAAATTCCATGTTGCTCATTGTTCTCCACTGAAAGAGTCTGTCACACAATCAATGTGAATAATTTTTATAAGTATATTCATGGGAAATAATATTGAATTATATCAAGTCATCAAAAGAGCTTTTTGTAGGTATAAAGTAAAAGATTTTAACCATTTGGTGAGTTTTGTAGGTGAAACTGTTAGTATGCTGCTAATAATTGTTTCATATTTTACCCATAGCATGTGTATTCATGGTGTAGTTGTTAACAATATTGGACCTCTGTTGCTGTGTAATGTCAGTTTTTATATGTATTGTGCACTTTTATCCAGTGTAGAGTTTGCTGTGCTAGTAATATATAGTTAATAGTGCTAAGGTGCCTGATATGGCAGGAAGCAAAACAAAACAACAAAAAAGCAAAATACTTTCTTCAGTTTCAGTGTGTTAATTATCAGCAACATTGTTCACTACATAATCTGTGTTTTGGAATTGGCAGTTTCTGTGACTTCTGCAGAACAACCCTGATTTTTTTACCTCATATTTAAACAAAGTACTGACAGGTGCTTTTAGTGTACGGCTTCATATCCTTCAGAACATGTGTTATAATATAAAGTCTATTATTGTACCAACTTCATAAAGGCAATATTTAAACTAAACTATCTCCCTGACTTCTAGTCTCCACAACCCACCTCTTACATTTTTGGTTTTATCACTAATTACAGATTGGGAGATATGCTGAATGCACTTGTTTTGGTTCTTGAAGGCAATTCACCAGCTGATAGCCTCTAATCTGTGCTTTGTGGTGGTGTGCAATTATCTGTGCAGACTAGCTGGAGGAGGGGAATGAAGGGGAAGCCTGGGTTGTAAAAAGACATGAGCTGCTTCAGTCTTGGCTCCATCCTACACTCTCTGCTTTAAAAATTGGACGAAGGTGTTAAATCACAACAGAAAACTTTGTGATAGGTTTACAGATTTCATAAGTAACTGCATATGGGAAGAAGTTTTCACAGATGTTAAGCTTTGACAACACGTCTGCTAGTTTGGGAAGCATGTTATGCATTGTACATGTTTGCTAAAGATCTGAGAAGCAACAGTTAAAGACTCACTAGTTACTGTTTTTTTTTTTTTTTTTTGTTAACAGGGTAGGTTGTCTGGATGTGAGCAGTCCATAATATGTGTTCAGAAATGAATAGACATAAATCACATTTTCAGGTTAATTTTGGATTGTATATGCACAATGTAGAGTAACTGTCTTCTGCTTTTTTACAAACTACATACACTCACACTATCACATGGCCGAGTTTCAGTAATGTGTAGACTTTATGTAGTAAACACAATGTAGATCAGGTGGTGATGGTACATGTGTTGTGTGTATGTTAGCTGTCTGTAATTCTCTAAGCCTAATTCATGTTTCTCTGTTATGCTTGTCTCCCGCCATGACATTTCACACTGTCCCTATCAAGCATACACAGCTGTATTTCTCAGTTATGAAGAACATATGAATATAAATCATTCCTATAAATGCTGTAATAGGTGTGTGTGTGTGTGTGTGTGTGTGTGTGTGTGTGTGTGGGTGGGTATTTTGTTAGAAACGTACCTCTCAGGCTGGTCTGCACAAAAGTGGGAGTAACCTCAGTGACTGACAGATGAAACAGTTGTGTAGTTTTATGGTAAAGACTGCAAGTATTTTTTTTTCCTTTTTTGCAGGGGGGCAAGCCCCACTGCAGCCTCTGCAAATTAAATATACCAACTCCGGGATCGCACTACCTTGGGGAAAAGGGCAAACTGTAAATAGACAATGAATATTCATGCTGCCATTAGTATGACTATTACTTTACTTTCACCAATTGTTGGATGGTGGGCGGGGTTTGGGTGGGACTTGCTACTTACGCATCCTGCGAGGTACATTTCTAATACAAAGCCTGTGTGTCTGTGTGTGTGTGTGTGTGTGTGTGTGTGTGTGTGTGTGTGTGTGTGTGTGTGTGGACTTTATTGCTCTGCTTGTTTGAGTCTGAGTGACTAGCTGTGTTTGCCATAAACCCTGTCTATTTCATGAACTTGACTGAAGACTAAAGATGCCAAAAGCCTCATTTTTTTAATATGACCACCATATACCCTCAGGCCAGCTGGCTCACCTAAACTGTTTCATGTCTCTCTGTTTTACACTTACTGGTAGCTGCATGATACTCGGTTTCAATTTTACAGGAGTTCACAAACTATTCTGTCACACCTGCTACACCTCTAGCACAAAGCTCAAGTGGTGCAAAAAAAGGCAGAACCACCCCCATCACACATTCTAGGGGACAAGAAAAGATGGCTGAAGGTGAAAAAAGTATGCCCTGTTCTCAGTAAATATCACTGTTAGTAATACATGGCTTTTAGCATAAGTTCTGTTGTTATACTTAGAGTTGGTTAAGTAGTTTTATTTTCCTTCATTCCAAGCTGCACCTGCAGTAGTATCAGTACCAATCACAAGCAGTGCAGCTGAGGACCCATTGATCACTCATGGTTAAGAGCAATCACAGGCAGAGAAGCTTAAAGATGGAAAATGTATTTGGTGTTCTCTCAGTCATATATCTCCTTATCAGTAGCAGTAATAAAATGATTTGCAAGATAACCAGTGTCTTTATGCTTAGAGGAGGTTTTCATTTTTTAACAGGTCATGTTGACAAAAAAAAGAAGACTGTTCATTTTAAGCAGCTTGGAAAATGTCATTTGATTGTCTAAGTGAGAGCAAGCATGGGCTAGGGCAAGCCTTTTCTAATGTCTGTTACTGTAACATTAGTACTGGCCATGGAGGATGCCATAATCAGCACAGGCACATGGAGACAGAGAAAAACAAGACAAATGCAAAGCAGGTTGCATCGGAAGGAAAGTAACAGACATATTTACAACCCAAGCCCAGTACAGCTCAAAAAGTGTTAATAGCTGAAGTGAGATTTGCTGCCTTACTTCTAGAACACAACCTACTCTTTAGTGCTGTGTATCATCTGCTGAAGTACATGAAAAAATACTTCAGTGATCTTGAAGTGTTGAATAAGATGAGCTGTGGGGACGCCAAGTCTGCATGCATTGCATGTGATGTCATGGGTCCAAAATAGCAGGAAGATGCAGCAGTTTGTCAGAAACAGCCTTATTGCATTTATTTACACCAGGGCACTGATATGGGGGATAATAAACTCCTTGTGATTCTGGCTGGATTGTTTGACCAGACAAAGTGTGGACATGTTCGGTTCTTAGACATGCCCGTTTGAGTGCCACGTACAACTGAAGTGATATACAACTGCCTTATGGACAGTCTTCACAGATTCAATGTTCCAACAAGTAATATAGCTGCATACTCATCAGATAATGCTGCAGTCATGGTTGATAAATACAACTCTGTACTGTCACAATTAAAGACTGTCAATTCTGGTGTCTTCAATACGGGTTGCCCATGCCATATAGCAGACCTTTGCATCAAATCAGGTTTGAAAGCAATGAAATCTTCTGTAGAAGACTTAATATCAGACATTTATAATCACTTTTCACATAGTGCACAGAGGCAACAGAAGCTAAATTAATTTGCATTATTCAATGACATTGAGCCACTTGTACTTATCCAACATACCTCCACTCATTGGCAGAGTCTTCATAAAGTTGTAAAGTGAATACTGGACCTGTGGCCTATGCTTTTGTCATACTTTCAATCATGTGAGCCCCAGTCACATAGAATAGTCCTCATAACAGAAAGCCTGAATAGTCATGAGGTAAAACTGGTATTCCATTTCCTGAAGTTTGCTATGGAGTCTCTCCTTAACTTCAGTGTGCAATTGCAGAACAGAAGCAATCAACTTTTAAGTCCATATAGTAATATCATGAAACTTCTACAGGTATATGTAAGCAGATTATTGAAGCTACGTGCTGCTATAAAATTTGTAGGTAATATCAGTACCACCAGTAATTTTTTTCTTGAGGACAAAAATAATATTTTTCAGCGAATTCATGTTTGACCTGATGTTGCAAAATATCTGGATGAAAATGGTGAAGGCATTGGTGGTACTGTAACTGAGCATAACCTTCTATAACAAAGTAAAAACATTTTATGTTGCAATCCTTCTGAAAATGAAAAAGTATTTGCCTGTTGGTGATGCCATACTGCAAAATATTGGCAGCTTATTGAACCCTTCTTTGAAATTAACTGTTGAAAATGAAGTTGCAACGAGTATTTCAACTCATCTAGGAGTTTGAAATCACTGCAAGAACGTAGTCAACTTAAGGATGAATTTGCCACCTTTGACTAACGGATATACTGCCAGCAGAGCTGTTTGGAATTTTGTAAATAATTAGATGTCATTTGTGAATATCAACATGATTTATATAAGATGCTTGTGTTGCAAATGTATGTATGTCATACGTATATCAAAATTCTGGTACAGAAGTTTGTGTTGGAATGGTTTTTGCAAAGTGCTGTTTAAAATGTAACCACATTGTGCCCTACTGAAGAGAATAGAAATGGACATGCACTATTGTAACTGTTTAAATGTATATATTTCAACAGTGGAAACTGGGATACAGTAGGTTAACTTCGGTCAAGCAAAACTTCAGAAAAATAGCTGAAATTAAATTACTTTATAGACTATGTAATAAAAGATATCATCTTTCAGTTTTCATGCAGCAGGAGACATAATGTCAATACTAGGAAGATTTCTGTATTGTCTTCAGAGTGAACTAATTACTACAATTGTTTTATGACTTCCAGCATCTGCCAAAGATCTGAGGTATGTATATTTCATAGGTAGATGCTAAATACTGCTAGCTTCCAGCAGTGGGGGTTTCACCTGGGATAGAGTCAGATGACACGAAATTATGTCATTTTGCAAGCTATGCCAGCAGTAATATTTGAGATATTAATTTAAGAAGTCTCATAGAGAAACACAGCATTATGTATTCTGTCTTTGATCTGACAATAGCTAGAACATCCATTGACCACATCTGAATTGCTCTAAATGAGTAAGTTACTAGAAAATAGTATAACTCTCTTAGATACAGTCAGGAATATAGCAAAGCTTAGCTTATATATTTTTCTTTATTTATTTGAGACTGTCCTGCAACCCAGCCACTGGGGATGCACAAGCCAGTGCATTTCTTTGTGCCAGTCCCAAGCCCGGATAAATGGGGAGAGTTGCATCAGGAAGGACATCCGGCATAAAACTTCACCAAATCATTTCATGTGGACACCAGTAAATATTTCCATACTGGATCGGTCGAGGCCCAGGTTAACAATGACCTCCACCAGTACTGTTAGCCAACAGTGGAAGAGAGATGAAGAAGAGAGTACAGACAGGATGGAGTGGGTGGACAAGAGTGTCAGGAGAGATTTGTGACAGACGAGTACCTGTAAGAGTGAAAGGGAAGGTCTACAAGAGGATAGTGAGACCAGCTATGTTATATGGGCAGGAGACAGTGGCATTGACAAAAAGGCAGGAGTCTGAGCTGGATGTGGCAGAGTTAAAGATGTTAAGATTTGCACTGGGTGTGTCGAGGGTGGACAGGATTAGGAATAAGTATATTAGAGGGTCAGCCCAGGTTGGAAGGTTTGGAGACAAAGCCAGAGAGGCAAGATTACATTGGTTTGGACATGTGCTGAGGAGGGATGCTGAGTATATTGGGAAAAAAATGCTAAAGATGAAGCTACCAAGTAACAGGAAAAGAGGAAGGCCTAAGATAAGGTTTATGGATGTGGTGAGAGAGGACATGCAGGTGGTTGGTGTGACAGAGTAAGATGCAGAGGACAGGAAAAAATGGAAACAGGTGATCCGCTGTGGTGACCCCAATGGGAACAGCAGAAAGAAGATGATGATTTGAGATGGTCCTGCAATGTTGTTTTAAATATTTCCTGTGATTTTGAACTCTGTTGTCACTGTGAATATATGCTGAGTATTTTCTTGTTCTTTTATTATTTATTATTAAATACATTTAGACCTTTCATTGTGGCTGATCTGGGTAGAGATATTTAAGTTCTGAGAGTACTTGCATATTTATTTGTTGACACTGTATGGGCCACTCCTAACAGCCTTGCTTTTGGTCAAACTACCATTTGTATTAATAGTAACATTACACAGTAAGATTGGACACCCTTTGATAAAGGCCTTAAAGTAGCTGATAAGGAGTTGGCTGGTGGCAAAAAGGGGCATAGCTAGTAAACTTATGCTAACCTTTCCCGTGTGTGTGTGTGTGTGTGTGTGTGTGTGTGTGTGTGTGTGTGTGAGTGTGTGTATGAATCAAACTTCAAAGAGTGTGTGTGTGTTAGCTACTTGGAAAGGGACATGTAGCAGTGGTTGGACAGAGAGGGTGTTGGAGGTCTTGGCTTGGCCACTCAGCTGATATCTCTACTCTATAGCTGTGACAGTGGATAGTCTTATTGGGGATCTGGAGAAAGAGGGAGAAACCAGCCCCAGACTAAATATGGGCTTGTGTGCTCTTAAGGGAAATTGTACTTGATGCAGAGAGCTGCATCTGTAAATACTGTGTGTGTACCTTGTCATCTTCTCGGTGTACATCCCCCACTGTTATCAGTGGTGAGGATTGAGGCTCCTTGATTAATGGTCCAGTGCACATTTATTGGCTGGCAGTGGTGGGATATCTACATTTTGGGATGGTGTGGTGTGGATATTGAATTCCTGTAGCCTGTAAACAGTGACCACTAAAATAAGGTGTTTGTACTCTGAAGCAGCCACACGGTGAACATTTTGAGTTTCATATCACATTAGTTTTATTTACTTTTTGTTAGCTTAGTTTGTTAGGGAGATAAGGCAAGAATGTCAGTGGAGGATTATGGCAAGCTGATAAGAAACCAGTTGCCTGAGATGTGCCAAGCCAAAGAACTGGGGCATGCCAACGTGACTAAAGGGGAAATGATTGCAGCTGCATCACAGACCAGCAACCAGAAGAACAACCAGAATGGCCTTGGGTGTGTACAACTTTCAAAAAATGTACAGTTCAACTTTTCTTCAGATGACTTGAAAATCTGTCTGGAGTTAAAGACTTGAACTGGAGGCAAAATTCTTGAAAACAGAATCAGCAGGGAGACTGCAGCATTTGGATGCTGAAGAAAAAGAGAAACAGAAACAAATGGAATTAGAATCAGTAGAGATACTGCAACATCTGGAGGCCAAAGAAAATGAGAGCCTGAGACATTTTGAAGCTGAAGAAAATGAGAGGCAGAAACAACATGAAAATGAAATGCTGACTCTCTCTTCACCATGCTCATGGAGGTAACAGTGAAGGGGAACTGAACCCCAGAAGTAATAAAGGTCAGTTTCTTCCAAAATTTACAAACAGTGATAATTTTGATAGTTTTATTCATATGTTTGAAAGGGTTTGTAAACAGTATAATGTTGACCAAGGGCTCTGGGCATGGTTCCTGACAATCCCTTCCTCCATTGCAAAGCTGTGACCGCTGCTTCTAAATTGTTTGATACTGATTGTTTAAACTATAATATAGTTAAAAATTATTAGAGTGTTTTAAGTTAACACCTGAAGCTTATAGAAAAATGTTTTGTGAGCATGTGAGAAAGTGTGTGTGAATATATTGCTGAGATAAGCACTTATTTTCATAGATGGGTGAGTGGGTGTTAGGTCACCATTTTTTTTTAGGAGCTGGCAGATATTTTGGTGAGGGAACAAGCCCTTAGCACTTTGCTTGAGGACACCATAATCTGGTTAGCAGATAGAGAATATAATACATATCATAGCTGAGTTGGAGAAAAAGGGAGACCTATACCTAGCAAGCAGGGTATCACCGCACAGGAAAGGGATACCCAGTGCTGCACATGGGTCTAAGGGAACCCATGATGGGCATCCTAAACTGCTCAAACAGAGTCCAGCAGTAACAGGGACACCACTAGTTCAGATACACAGCCAGGATCAAGGGTTAGATGTTTTAAATGTAACCAGTGAGGCCATGTAGCATATAGATACCCAGAGAGGCAAGGTGGAGAACAAAAGGTAGGGGAACCAGGAAGCTGGAATGACAGAATGACAGCAGTAAGTTGTCTGGAGACAACAATTGTACCAAACTACCACAAGAGGTTATATTCTATCTTAGTAGATGGGAAACAGGCCACTGCTGAGAGAGACACAGCCTCTGACATAAGCATTGTGAAGCCTGCAATGGTTAACGAAGAGCACTACTTGCTTGGGCAGCCTACTCAAGTCAGAGCTTTTGATAGGATCCCATTCCAAATACCTTTGGCTAGGGTAAACCTTGACTGTGAGGGTGGAAAAGTAAGCAAGAAAATAGTTGTGTCTGGGGATATCCTTGCAGATGTCCTGGTAGGGAATGATTCTGAAACTGGAGTACCTTGTGTGCATGCAGTTACATGCAGTCAGACTTGGAGATAAGCATTTGGGTCTGCTAGCCTGGAGGGGGATCCAGACAGAGCATACACTTGATGCCAGAACTGATGAAGTGGTTACTTCAAAGAGGGAGCTACCCTATAGCAGTAAGACTGAAGGTGATTCACAGCTGCTTGTGGGTATGATGTTCCCTTGGATGGAGTGACTGTAAGGGCAGAGAGGGAGTAGTAGTACCCAAGCTGACAGTGAGGCACCACTGTAAGAGAATACCAGACTTCCTGTGGACTGGGAGCTGGGAAAGGTTACAAAGAGAGAGATGAGATAGGCTCAGCTCTCAGACCCTACATTACAAAGCTTGAAGAAGGTAGCCAGGGAGGTGCCTAATTTTCAAGGAAAAGGAATCTGTATACTGTGACAAAGGGTTACTGTATAGAGAGTGGACCCCTGATGGTGGGCTGGAAGATGAGACAATACAGCAGTTGGTAGTGCCCAGAGCCTACCATCTGGCACTGCTAGCCATAGCCTGTGATATTCCCTTTGCAGGTCATATGGACATAAAGCATACCAAAAGATGTATTATGCAGAACTTTTATTGGCCTAAGATTTCCAGGGATATAAAAGGGTACTGCAGGACCTGTGAGAGGTTCCAAAAGGTAGGCAAGGCAGGAGACAAGGTCAAAGCTCATTTGATGCATTTGCCTGTGATTGAGAAGCCATTTCAGAGGATAGCTATGGATATTGTGGGGCCTCTGAGTACCCCAAGTTCAACAGGGAGGAAGTATATCCTACTGGTAGTAGATTATGCTATTAGATACTGTGAGCCGGTGGCCAAATCCTCCATTGAGGCAGAATACATGACAAATGTTTTGTTAGATATTTTCAGGAGGGTAGGCTTCACAAACAAATATTGACTGACAGAGGTACCAATTTCATGTTAGATCTGCTGGCTTGTGTGTGGAAGTACTGTTGGGTGAAGCAACTAGTCTACCCTCCCTGACCACCCCCAGACTAATGGTCTTGTTGAGAGGTTAAACTCTACAGTAAAGACCATGCTATAGGTATTTGCAGACCAATTTAAGAAGGTGTGTTACAAATATTTGCCCCATTTCTTATTTGCTTACAGAGAGGTACCCCAGGAATCCACAGGTTTCTCGCCTTTTGAGTTGCTGTATGGGCATAGGGTGAGGGGACCGCTAGATCTGATTTGTGATGAGTGGAAGGGTGAATGTGAATCCCACAAGAAGTCTGTTGTGGCATATGTCCTAAACCTCAGGACAAGGCTCAAGGAACTCATGGACTTGGCCCAGGAGAACCAGCCTGAAGCCCAGCAGCAGAAACAGATCTGGTATGACAGGAATGTTCAAGCTAGAGAGTACGCTGTAGGGCAGCAGGTAATGGCTCTCATTCATGTCAGACACAACAAGCTGCAGGCAGCTTGGGATGGACCCTTCAAAGTTGTATGGAAGGTCAGTGATGTTAACTACATGATAAAACTGCATGGAAGGAGGCAGGGGCACAAAATGTATGATGTTAATATGATGAAACCTTACCATGATAAGGAAGCCCTGGTGCTAAGTATTTGCAGTAAAAGGCAGGAGGAGTCTAGGGGGACTCTATGGCTACAGGGAACCAGCCCAAGTTACTATGGTGGAGCCTAGGGTTGCGGGCATATGAAATGAAAGTGCAACATTGTAATGGGGTCAGCAATGCAAAAGCAGCTGGAATCTCAAGGCAGGGTATGGGGTAATGTATTCCCAGATAGGCTCACCCCACTCATGCAACATTTCTCAAGGGTCACTTGAAAAACTAGCTTGAGCCTTTCGGGGTGGGGGTGGGGGGTGTGACAAAGGGAGATACTGCCAGCACAGTTATCTAGAATTTTGTAAATAATTATATGTAATTTTTGAATATCAACATGCTTTATATATGATGCTTGTGTTACAAATATATTAGAACTGTATGTCATGTGCATAGCAAACTGCGCTTTACTGGAAGAGAACAGAAATGTACATGCAATATTGTAACTGTTTAAATGTATATATTTTAACAGTGGAAACTGGAATACAGGAGGTTAACTAATAGATGAAAATAAATTACGTTATAGGCTATGCAATGTAACATGATATATTTCAGTTTCTGTGCAATAGAAGTCATAATGTCTATACTAAGAAGCTTTATGTTTTGTCTTTTGAGTGAACTTATTACAATTGTTTTATGACTTCCAGCATCTGCCAAAGATCTGAGGTTTATGTATTTTCACTGGTTGGGGGGGGGGGTGGTTCACCTGGGATAGAGTCAGATGACAAGAAATGATGTCATTCTGCAAGCTATTCCAGCAGTGATATTTGAAATTAGTTTGAGATTGCCTTGCAATGTTGTTTTAAATATTTCCTGTGATTTTGAACTCTGTTGTCACTCTGAATATATACGCAGTATTTTCTTGTTCTTTTATTATTTATTATTAAAAATATTTAGACCTTTCATTGTGGCTGATCTGTGTAGAGATATTTAAGTACTGAGAGTACTTGCATGTTTATTTTGTGACACTGTATGGGCCACTCCTTACAGCCTTCCTCTTGGTCAAACTACCATTTCTATTAATAGTAACATTACACACTAAGATTGGAAACCCTTTGTTAAGGGCCTTAAAGTAGCTAATAAGGAGTTGGCTGGTGTCAGTGGTAACTACCTTATTGTCTGGGGAAAAGGGGGCATAGCTATTAAACCTGTGCCAGCCTTTCCCAGATGTGTGTGTGTGTGTGTGTGTGTGTGTGTGTGTGTGTGTGTGTGTGTGTAAAACAAACCTCAAAGAGTGTGTGTATCAGCTATTTGGGCAGGGGCACGTAGCACTGGTTGAACAGAGAAGGTGCTGGAGGGCTTGGCTTGGCCACTCAGCTGAGATCTAAACTCTGTAGCTGTGCCAGTGGGGAGTCTTATTTGGGATCTGGAGAAAGAGGGAGAAACCAGCTTCAGACTGAATGTGGTCTTTGTGTGCTCTTAAGGGAAATTGCACTTGATGCAGAGAGCTGCATCTGGAAATATTGTATGTGTACCTTGTCATCTTCTCAGTGTACATCTGCCACTGTTCCCAGTGGTGAGGACTGAGTCTCCTTCATTACTGGTCCAGTGGTGGGTCATCACATTTATTGGCTGGCAGTAGTAGGATATCTACATTTTGGGATTTGGTGGTGCAGATATTGAATTCCTAAAGCCTGTAAACAGTGGTCATTAAAGAAGGTGTTAGTACTCTCAAGCAGCCACACAGTGAACATTTAGAGTTTCATATCAGAATAGTTTTATTTACTTTTTGTTAGCTTAGTTTGTCAGGGAGATCAGGCAAGAATGCTAATGGAGGATTATGGCAAGCTGATAAGGAACCAGTTGCCTGAGATGTGCCAAGCCAAAGGACTGGGGCATGCCAACTTGACTAAAGGGGAAATTATTTCAGCCTTAACTACAGCTGCATCAAAGACCAGCAACCAAAAGAACAACCAGAATGGCCTTGGGGATGTACAACACTCAGAAAATTGACATTTCAACTTTGCCTCAGAGGACTTCAAAATCTGTCTGGAGTTACAGACTTGAACTGGAGGCCAAATGCTTGGAAACAGAATCAGCAGGGAGACTGCAGCATTCGGCAGCTGAATAAAAGGAGAAACAGAAACAAATGGAATTAGAATCAGCAGAGAGTCTGCAACATCTGGAGGCCAAAGAAAATGAGAGCCTGAGACATTTGGAGGCTGAAGAAAATGAGAGGCAGTGGCAACATGAAAAGGATATGCTGACTCTTTGCCAGGCTCATGGAGGTAACGGGGAAGGGGTAACCAAACCCTAGAAGCAATAAAGGTCAATACATTTCTTCCACAATTTACAGATGGTGATAATTTTCAGTTTTATATTTGAAAGGGTTTGTAAACAGTATAATGTTGACCAAGGGCTTTGGGCACTGTTCCTGACCTCCCTTACACCCTGGTAAAACTGTAACTGCTGTTTCTAAATTGTCTGATACTGATTAACAAATGTTAACTATATTATAATTTATACAGTGTCTTTTAAGTTAATAACTGAAGCTTATAGAAAAACATTAGCACTTTGCTTGTGGAAATGAGAATCTGATTAGCAGATAGAGAATGTAATACATACTGTAGGTGAGTTGGAGAAAAGGGGAGACCTATACCTAGCAAACATGCCATCACTGCACAGGAAAGGGATACCCAGTGCTGCACATGGGTCTAAGGGAACCCATGGTGGGCATCCTAAACTGCTCCAACAGAGTCCAACAGTAACAGGCAAAGCCACTAGTTCTGGTACATGGCCAGGATCAAGGGTTAGATGTTTTAAATGTAATCAATGGGGCTATGTAGCATACAGATGTCCAGAGAGGTAAGGTGGGGAACAAAAGGTAGGGGAGCCAGCAAGTTGGAATGACAAAATGACAGCAGTAAGTTGTCTGGAGACAACAAGGGTGCAAACTACCACAAGAAGTTATATTCTATCTTACTAGATGGGAAACAGGCCACTGCTAAGAGAGACATAGCCTCTGACCTAACCATTATGAAGCCTGCAATAGTTAAAAAAAGAGCACTACTTGCTTAGGCAGCCTACTCCATTCAGAGCTTTAGATGGGACCCCATTCCAAATACCTTTAGCTAGGGTTAACCTTGACTGGGAGGGTGGAAATGGAAACAAGAAAGTAAGGTGTGTGAGGATATCCCTGCAGATGTCCTGGTTGGGAATGATTCTGATAATGGAATACCTTGTGTGCATGCAATTACATGCAGTCAGACTTCGAGATAAACATGTGGGTCTGCTAGCCTGGAGGGGGACCCAGACAGAGCATACATTTGATGACAGAACTGATGAAGTGGTTACTTCAAAGAGGGAGCTACCCTATAGCAGTAAGTCTGAAGGTGATTCACAGCTGCTTGTGGGTACTGATGTTCCCTTGGATGGAGTGACTGTAAGGGAAGAGGTGAGTAGTAGTACCTAGGCTGATAGTGAGGCACTGCTGTAAGAGGATACCAGACTTCCTGTGGAATGGGATCTAGGAAGGGCTACAAAGAGAGAGTTGAGACAGGCTCAGATCTCAGACACTACATTACAAAGCTTGAGGGAGGTAGCCAGGAAGGCACCTGATTCTCAAGGAAAATAAATCTGTATACTGGGGCTAAGGGTTTCTGTATAGATAGTAGACCCATGAGGAAGTGCTAGAATGCGAGAGAATACAGCAGTTAGTGGTGCCCAGAGCCTACCATCTGGCACTGCTAGCCATAGTCTGTGATATTCCCTTTGCAGGTCATATGGGCATAAAGCATATAAAGAGACATATTATGCAGAACTTTTATTGGTCTGAGATTTCCAGGATGTAAAAGGGTACTGCAGGACCTGTGAGCAGTGCCAAAAGGTAGGCAAGGCAGGAGACAAGGTTAAAGCTCCTTTGATGCATTTGGCTGTGATTGAGGAGCCATTTCAGAGGATAGCTATAGATATTGTGGGGCCTCTGTGTACCCCAAGTTCCACAGGGAAGAAGTATATCCTACTGGTAGTAGATTATGCTACCAGATATGTACTCCATTAAGGCAGAAAACATGGCAAATGCTTTGTTAGAGATTTTCAGCATGGTAGGTTTCATAAAGGAAATAATGACAGAGGTGCCGATTTCATGTCAGACCTGCTGGCTTGTCTGCGGATGTACTGTGGTTTGAATTCTGACAAAGTCTTGGACGAAAATGTACTGAGAACTGTGTTCAGCATTATTTTCTACTGGGTGTGCTGTGCTGTGTTATTAAAGAAGTTTGTGGGTGAGCAATAGCTGTCTGAGTGCTTTTTACCTTTGAACTGTTTAAATGTATTTATTTTAACTGTGGAAACTGGAATACAGGAGGTTAACTTCAGTCCAGCAAAACTTCAGAAAAATAGCTGAAATGAAATTACTTTATAGGCTTCATAATAAAAATAATATCTTTCAGTTTCAGTGCAGTACTAGGAAGCTTTCTGTATTGTCTTTGGAATGAACTAATTACTACAATTATTTTATGACTTCCAGCATCTGCCAAAGATCTGAGGTCTATGTATTTTCTCAGGTTGGGGGTTTCACCTGGGATAATGTCAGATGACAAAAAATTGTGTCATTCTGCAAGCTATTCCAGTGGTAATATTTGAGATATTAATTTAAGAAGTCTCTTAGAGAGACAGCATTCTGTTATCTGTCTTTGACCTGACAGCAACTAGAAAATCCATTCACCACATCTGCCTTGCTCTAAATAAGTATGTTATTAGGGAATAGTATAACTCTCTTAGATACAGTCAGGAGTATATCAAAGCTTAGCTTAGATATTTTTCTTTATTTTTTGAGACTGTCCTGCAATGTTGTTTCAAATATTTCCTGTGATTTTGAACTCTGTTGTCACTGTGAATATATATGCAGTATTTTCTTGTTCTTTTATTATTAAATATATTTAGACCTTTCATTTTGGCTCATATGTGCAGAGATATTTAAGTTCTGAGAGGACTTGCATGTTTATTTTGTGACAATGTATGGGCAACTCCCAACAGCCTTGCTTTTGGTCAAATTACTCTTTCTATTAATAGTAACATTACACAGTAAGATTGGACACCCTTTGTTAAGGGCCTTAAAGTAGCTGATAAGGAATTGACTGGTGGCAGTGGTAACCATGTTATAGTCTGGGCAAAAGGGGGCATAGATAGTAAACCCGCGCCATCAGATGGGGGGTGCATGTGTGTGTGTGTGTGTGTGTGTGTGTGTGTGTGTGTGTGTGTGTGTGTGTGTGTAAATCAAACCTCAGAGAGTGTGTGTATCAACTACTTGGGCAGGGACATGAAGTACTGGTTGGACAGAGAGGGTTTTGGAGGTCTTTCCTTGGCCACTGAGCTGAGCTCTCAACTCTATAGCTGTGCCAGTGGGGAGTCTTACTGGGGATCTGGAGAATCAACAGTCCTACAAAGTCCTGAAGTGGAAGGAATGCCTCTCTTTAAGCAACTTATATTAACATTGCTTTGCTTGCCACATTCAAATAGTGAACCTGAATGAACATTAAGCATGGTGAGAAAAGTTAAAACAGAGCTGAGGCAGTCATTAAATGTCAAAATACTTAATTCATTGCTATTTATCAAAATGAATAAGGACAGTGACTGTGTTTCCTGCGGAAGTCCCACCACCCATTCTACAGGCAGCAAAAAGGGCAACTGTGGCTTACAATAGAGAATGTGTCCTCCAGGCAGTACTACCAGACCTAGATGCCATCATGACTGAATAATGTGAAGAGGAAGTAATTCTTCTGTGAACTGTGACTGAGTTTACTTTGGTATTAGCTTAGTCCTTGGTTATTTACCTTAGTAGTTAATATTAATATTAGATTAGTAAGCACAACCTGTTTAATGTTTTTATAAAACAAATTGTATTTCAGCTTTATACCATTTTAAGAGTTACTCAGGGACAGAGATTATTTGATGCTAGTTCTTATAAAACATTGGTTTGTATTTATCTTAGTTTTATTTTATGCCAGTTTAGTAGTTAGAGCTTATATCTATTTTATACCAGTTTAGTAGTTGTTATAATTTATTTGATTTTTATACAAATTTTATTTATTTTACTTTTATACGAATATAGCAGTTAGTGTTATTTTTATAAAAGAAAATTGCATTTTAGTTTTTTACAAGTTCAAATGTTAATATAAATAAAATAGTGTTGTTCTGGTTATATTTTGTATTATTTAATATTAGTGTAGCAGTTAATTTTATTTTTTAAAAGAGACATTTTTATAAAAGAGAATTGCATTTTAGATTTATACAAGTTGAAAATTTGATACAAGCTCAAATGTTAATATAAATAAAATACTGTTGTTCTGGTTACATTTTGAGTTTATTTTGTCTGTTCTTCAATTTCCATTTGGATGTTGGTATCCCACAATTCCACTGGGGTGGATGTGGTTACACAATTAAGTATACAAATTTCATGTTTATCAGTGTCCAGAATTTTGGCCAGTTGTACTTACTTTTCAAGGGCCTTTGTCTAGATTTGTGATGTTTCCAGGTTGAGAGGTATGATGGATGCACAGCTATGTAACTCAGATTAAAAAAAAAAAAATGAATCATATTTTTAGAGTGGGAGAATGGAAAACTTGTAAAATTCTTTGAATTCTAACCAGATTGATAGGCCATGTAGTGCAAGAAACAGAATAAATGGTATAAAAAAGACATGACAGAAGTCTGATCTGGAAATTTTATGGGAATTTTTGAAGGAAAAAATCTGGGTTTGGGAGCTAAGAATCCTTATTTCGTTCATAGCTGCTTATTTTCTAAAGAAATAAGTAAACTCATCTATAATGTTTTTTTTTTTTGGCCATGACACAGGCAAAATGCCAGGTAAACCATTGGCAGTACATACAAATAAAGGGTAATCATAATACTGTTTAATATTGCTTATTAAATACATCACACTATTCGGGCTAATACAATGTGTACAGATATATATATATATACATGGTAAACTTAGTGTGGCAGGTTGTTATTTAAGACATGTAAGTTAATATTATGTACACTGTTAGAAGATATAGTACTAAGTTAATACAATACACACTACTACACAAGGAAATATTGCACTAGCAGTTTCCCTTTGCATAATATGATACTAACAGGTACTGCTAACTTAATACTTGGCATGCTATTATATGTGGAGATGTAATAGCCCACTAGGAGAATTCATACCGTGCAGACTGTGTACATTACTACACCAGGAGAGGTAGTGCTCTTCACACTACATGGTTGGGTATTTAGTAGTACTAGGCTAATAGTAGGGAAAGTATTATATCACCAGATGCAGTACTAAGTTAATACTGTAGACACTGTTACACTGAGTCATACTACTAAATTAATAGACTGCACACTCTTATATTAAAATGTATAATAATTGATTCCATCAACTATTATACTAGAGGAAGGAACACTTAGTCATAGAGAAATTGTTATACCAGGACAGGAATATCATGTTATCTGCACTATTATACTTGTACCAGATTAATACTGCAGATACTATTATAACAGCAGCTCTATTGTACTATAGATCCTCAGTGTTATTGTTTGTTATATGGCTGGCAGTGCGGGCATTCATTGTACTTGGATAGAGAGAAGTTCATAACTACCTCATGTATTCAGAAATAGTCCTTTATCTGAGATCAATAGGTTTCATCCTAGTGTGCATGCCTCTTTTAAAAGAGAATGATGTGCTATGAATCAGGGGTGTGGTAAACAAATTCCGTTTTGTACTCACAAACTCTTAGTGTTACCCCCCCAGACACATAGCCCTTAAAAATGGACACATTTCTCAAAATGCTGACCCCCCATGTCCTTAATAAATTAAGTAGCATTTTTAGGTATTCACCATAAGGCTATTAAAATATAGTTCTTAGATTAGTAATATTGTACTTGTTGTTAAAGGCTTTCATTTAGACAGCTGCAGATATAATATGACCCAAAAAATATGTAGATGTGATGCTCAGTAGAGTACAAAGAGTATGCCTAGCTAGACCCTTGCTGTGAAGCTGGACCAAGGGCAGAGGAAGACTCAGTATGTAATTCAAGGCACATTATACTCAAGTAGACCATTTCCAAAGGAGGCTGTACGATAAGGATAAAAAATTCAGGATTTATACAAGTGGTCTGTGTAGGTGCCATGTGTGCATTTTTAGAAATAAATGTGTGTGTGTGTGTGTGTGTGTGTGTGTGTGTGTGTGTGTGTGTGTGTGTGTGTGTGTGTGTGTGTGTGTATATATATATATATATATATATATATATATATATATACACATATATGCATATACACGCATACATATGCATATACACACATACATACATACATACATATGTATATATTTATATTTAGGTCTATGCTTTGATGGTCAGGCAGAACAACCAGAGGTTGTTAAAATTGTCTGAGAGGAGATTACAGAAAAATGCAGGTAGGATTCACAGGTTACAGGGTGGTGAATAGTTGCAGTGACTTAAGTAATGGTTCCTGTTTTGAAGAGGTGTTCAGTTTTTGCAGTGTCAGTGGTCAATACATCAGCTGTATGTGGTGGTAGGTGCAATGCTTATCCAGTCATTTTATGCCTCTTCCTACTAAATCTTCATGTGTTGCTCAGTAGGTTTACCATCCACTGTCACAGGTACCTGCCATGGTACTTCTGACGTGTTTCCATTTCTTACTGTAATGCAGAAAGGTTCAATAAAGTCAGGGATGTAGAGGCTTTCTTTTCAGCTGGTATTCCATCATACAGTCTGAAGAGCTGTTAAACCTTTTGTCAGCCAGTTTTGATGCCCTCCTACTATTCCACTGCAGAAGTGTTGGGAATATCTGTTCTTAGGTTTGGTAAATTGTATGGGGTGGAGAGGACAATCAGGACTGAGGGCCTGATGCCCATTCTTAAGACTTGAAGGTCAAGAGGTAGCCTGAAGGCCACCATGGAGTAGAGGAATAAAGCTCTAACTATAACCCAGGCAACCTGGGTTTGATAAGTGGACAGAACATTTGAGTTGCTGACAGGGAGGGATGAGAGTTTATTTAGGCATTCACTGCAAGGAGGCATGGTCCATAGAGGGCAATAGTCATTGGACATAACAAATGAATGTAGTAGCTGATATCTGGTGTAAGACTGGGGTGCACACAGTCAAAAACAGTGTTTAATAAATAAGTAAGGAGTGGTAGGGGAGCAGAGGACAAAAGTCAGACTTCAAACTGCTTCCATACAGTTGGGATGGGGTTCTCATTGTAAAACTGCTTCCAAAGAGTTGGGATGGGGTTCTCATTGTAAAACTGCTTCCATACAGTTGGGATGGGGTTCTCATTGTAATTTTGAGACTCGTACATTCCTGGGCACTCTAAACCTTCAAGTGGGATTAAGGAAAATAGTCCAAAGCTGCTCACTCTTATAAAATCTCAGATCTCAGTAAATATAGGTAGCAAGTGGTGGATTATAGCCCTGTCACATAAGGGTGGGTGTTGCAGGGAGGCTTTCCCCTCCAAATAAGCACTTATAAAGTGTTGCAGCAATCTTCCCAACCTGTTCCTATTCCTACTAAATCATTACTGTGCCTCCAGCTTCTGGTAGGACAACTGTAAAATGTAATTCTAAACTTACTGCTTTTTATCTTTTTTACTTTTTACTAAGTTTTATTTTCCTTCAAAACACACACCTACATTCGCAGAGGCACTCAATAAAAATCTGTCCAAACAACAGAGACCTCCAAAGCTGAAACGCAAGCAACCACCACCCCCCAACACTACCGGAATGAGGCATAGCCCACAAAATCTGTGTGCCACTCAATCTCAGCCCATAAGGAAAAATGACATATCCAACACACTACTTATAGACGACACTATAGTCAGGCACACTGACATCCCTCTCACCAGGCTAAACAAGGAGAAAGTTACTGTCAGCTGCCTGACCGGTACTAGGATCCGCCCTATAATGCACACACTCAAGTCACTCCATAACAAGTACAAATATGACTCTGTCATTGTCTATGTTGAAGTGAATGACCTGAGACATACCTCCCTGGACTACATGAAAAGAGACATGGAAGAGCTCTCTGACCATGTGGCCCAGGCAGGTATGACACTAGCCCTGAGTAGCATCCTGCCATTACCCAGAATGATACCACAGTACAAGGGCAAAATAATTGACTTCAATAATTGGCTAAGCTTCTGGTGTCATTCTAAAGGGATCCAGTATCTGTCTGCCTGGGATGACATGATTGACAGGCCATGATGCTTTGCCAGAGATGGCCTGCACCTGTCGCCTCTGGGATTCTGGATACTGGCTAATGCTCTTGCTGCCCTATAGTGCCTTTTTTAGGCAAGGCTCAAATGTCAAACACACTACCATAGTAGATACAAACAACAAAATCTAAGGGTAATGCTACTCCATGCTAGAAGTCTAAACCTCAAAATACACTCACTCGAGGCACTGCTTAAGATGGAGAACATCGACATCTGTGCAGTGACAGAGACCTGGTTTAAGTCTCCAGAGAGCACCCCTGCATTACCAGGCTACAATTCTTACCACACCTTTCGGCCACCTAACCTGTACCGAAACACAAAAGGAGGAGGTGTGTCTATATTCATAAAGGATATCCACACCTCCAGGCCAGTTGCACAATATAATGCATCTGAAATTATCCAAGTACAATTAACACTGGGCAAGACTGCAATTCATGTTTTAGCTTGTTACAGAACCCACACCATGCCCCAGAATACCCACTCCATGTTTCTTGATATACTGGATAATATTAAGGTATAGCCCAATACCCTAATATTGGGAGATTTCAACTACCCCACCATCAACTGGGAAAAACTACTCATGTACAAACTCATTTGCTCAATGTTTTCTGGAATTCATCAATTCCAACTCCCTGGATCAGCTTGTCCATACCCCCACCAAGGGCAGCAACATCCTGGACCTGGTCATTACCAATATGGGTAACAGATGTTCCACGCCAGAGGTCAATTCCCCGCTGGTCATATCCAACCACAAGGTAATCACCCTAGATATCCATATCCTACCCCCACCTCCCATTAATGAAAGCACCATAAAAAAACTTCTCCAAAGCCAACTTCATGCTTCTTAAGACAGAAGTGGCTAACCTCACAGCACCCATACAGACAGAAAATAGAGGCACAACTGCTGAATCATATACAAATACACTGTATAAGCACATACATGAGTGCATGGACCGTGCCATCCCCAACAGAACCAAAATGCTATACTCCAAAAAAAGGAAGCCAATCTGGTGGTCCCCTGCCATAAACAAACTCTACAACAGAAGGAAGAAACTGTTGCAAAAAAGAGTAAAACCTCATGATTGCAGGAACTCTCTGATCAGCGTCAGTAAGAAGCTGAGATCCCTCATAAAATCCTCCAAAGCTAGTTATGAAAATAAAATCACCATAGATTCTAAAGACAACCACAAGGCCTTCTACAGCTATGTGAAGAATCTCAATGACAACACTCAGATCTGCTCTGAGCTACAGCACAATGACACTAGATTTACTAAGCCAACTGATATTGCCAACATCCTTGCAGACAGGTTCATTGCAAACTTTACCCCTGCTCAACCCCCCAATGGGCCCATCTCCATACCAGAAGATTGTAAAGCCCCTGTAATCATGGACACACAAGTAAAGACCGCACTCGCCAAAGCCAAGAACACAACAACCATAGGACCAGGCAACATCCCAGGCTGCGTTCTGCATGAACTACAGAACAAACTGGCACCCCACCTAAGTACCATGTTCAACCATAGCCTCACTTCAGGCTTTGTATCTATGGAATGGTACACAGTGACTGTTATACCACTCCACAAAGGGGAAGCCACCACTGACCCTGGAAACTACCGCCCCATTAGCCTGACGAGCCTGGTCTGCAAGGCCATGGAATGCATCATCCTGGAGCTTATAAACAAAAACATAGGTAACCTCCAAACTCTGGACCCCACTCAGTTTGGGTTTGTAAAAGGTAGATCATGCCTCCTAAACCTGATTGACTTCTTGAAGCACTCACCAGAGCTATAGAAAAGGGTAAAGTGGTGCACACAACCTATCTTGACCTAACCAAGGCTTTCAACACCATCCCCCACTCTGGTATTATAGATAAACTCACTGGACTGGGCATAAATCCCTATGTCACAAGATGGGTGGCCAACTGGCTCACTGACAGAACCCACACAGTGAAAGTAGCCGACTCCAAATCTGACTACAGACCAGTGACAAGCGGAGTACCACAGGGTTCGGTCCTGGGTCCTCTCCTGTTTGTTATCTACTTCTCAGAAGTTCAGGCTAATACAGCTGGTCTCTGGCTAACGAAGTTCACAGACGACTGCAAACCAGGAGCCATAATAGATTTGTCTAAGGATGTGGACATTCTAGAAAGAGGCCTCACTGAGACTGATGCCTGGTGTCAAAGTCATGGCCTAAACCTCAATGTCAAGAAGTGCATTGTCATCCCCTTTGGGAAAAAAACAGTACCCATGAACTACCACATAGGCGGTAGCCTACTAAACACCAAAAGTGTGATAAGAGACCTTGGGACACAGGTGGACAGTAGTCTCTCCTTTGATGATCATGTCACCACAGCAGTCAGGAAATCCTTCTACATGGCACACCTCATCACAAGGGAGCTCTCCTCCAGAAAAAGAGAGGTCATCGTTACTCTCTACTCATCCCTCATCAGACCCATTATTGAGTACAATGCCCCATTTGGCATGTACCTCACAAGACATCTACAACAACTAGAGAGGCCACAGAAATACCTCACTAAGAGGACTACCAGCCTCAAACAGATGCCATACGCAGACCATCTCAAAATACTCCAGCTCTACTCCGTTGCATATTGCCTACTCAGAGGCGACCTCTGCCTAACATGCAAAGCCATGTCTAACCCAGATCTGATGGACATGCTACAATCTCTCTGGGCCACATGCTCTAGGGACCTAAACCTTGTCACCACAATAAACAGAACATGGTAGAGGGATAAATTCCTGTGCTAGAGACTTCCCATGCTCTGGAGCAGACTACCCATTCATGTCAAGCAAAGCTCCTCATTAGCCCTCTTTAAGAGAAATCTTGACAATTGGATGGGAAACAGGAAATTCACCCCGGGGATCACTTCTGTGGCTCTGCTCAACAGTGGCACAGGAAAATAATTTTCTTGGGTGGCGAAATCCAGGGAACTTCTTTTGGCTAGACTTATATAGGCCCTTGGGCCGATAGCCTAGTACCTACCTATGAACCTATGAACATGCATTCACAACTGATCCAAAGTGAGGTAAATAATTATATAACATACATCATGTAATTTTGTAATTATCAAGTACCCCAGTTAGGTAAAATTGAAGGCAGAGCTAACTAATCTTCCAATGAAAATTCAGAGATTATAAAAGCTTATGAAAAACTAAGATAAACCAGTAAATCTCAAAGTAAAGTAAATGAAAACAGTGGAGAATGGATTAGCTTGTTCATCAAAACACATCATTTCAGTATGTTAGCATAGTAGTTTTCCACAGGAAATCACAAGTGCAAAACTGAGATCGGCTGCTCATTTTTTAATAGTTCACTTAAATGGAGAGTGCTTCAAATGGAAGATAGATTCAAAACTTTGTTCATTACATTACTGTATTCTGATAAAGACCATTTTTTCAAACAGAATCATTTACATACTTAGAACTTTTAATTTACCAAAATGTACAAAAGGGACATTTACAGGCAAAAACCTTTGCTTTCATAAGATGTTTCTCCAAATAAAAAAACGCACTAATGCATTAAAGGTTGTGAAACTCTAGAGCTGACACTTCAGTCAGAAGAGTTCCTGATTTGATATACATTACAGTACAGTCTCAGGCTCTTACTTACGTTGTTGTTGTTAAATATAAATTATTATTAACAGTGAATTAATACACTGTTTCTCTACAGGTGAAATAATAAAATCTCACTCACTGGGTATACTATGACGGAGCACTACAGAATCCTGAAAGCCCCAAATCCTGAAAGTTCAAAATCCTGAAAACTCAAAATCCTGAAAACACACAGGATACCAACACTTACTATATTCCAGCACAAGTACATACAGAAACAAATAAAACACAAACCATATTACTTTTCTCCAAGTATAGTTGAAGGGTAATATGTTTCTGTATGTACTTGTGCTGGAATATAGTAAGTGTTGGTATCCAGTGTGTTTTCAGGATTTTGAGTTTCAAGATTTGAGTTTTCAGGATTTTGGTCTCAGGATTTTGGTCTTCAGGATTTTGGGCTTTCAGGATTCTGTAGTGCTCCCACTATGACTTAAAACCCATGGACGTGCAACGTCATATACAAGTATATGCAACTCATGTATGAAAAAAAAAAATACTGCAAAACATAATTTCTGGTTGAAAAGGCAAGCAACAGTTTGTTAAACTCTATGCAGTTTACAAGGAAACAGTAACAGATGACGTAAACAAGGCTAGTAAGTTTATTCTTGTTTACAGCATGGTTCCATTGTGATCCTATAGGAAATGATCATTGTCATTTGCACCTTAGATTTAGTTTAGCACATTATTCTTGATGCTTTAGTTTAGTTCCATTGTTTCAGATGATGGAAAGGAAGATGAATGCATCAAAAGCCCATAAAAAAGTGCAATTTCTCCATTGGAGACTAGAGAGAAACCACTGTCACGTGCTTTGTGGGGAAAGACAGGGCTATTTGAAAGGAATCCACCTTGTATAAGTGATTGGATATCTGCTGCTGCTGCCAGCCCCCTCATTAATGCTTCCCTGAGTGCATGTTGAAAAGTAGGACACAAATCCAAAAAATGACTGCTGCTGGCTGTCTAAATAAAGGCCCCTTCCAGCTGGCCCTCACCCGTCTATGGGGAATGAATGGGCCGAATGGTGAGAAGAAGTTGCTGATTGACAGGCAAAGAGGTTAAACATGTCAAAATTCTAGCACATCTTATTGCACCAAATAAATATTTGTTTAAAGTCTATGATAAAGGGGGGTCATAGCTTAAAAAAATGAATATGCAGATACTTTCAGTCATTCAAAACCTGTCATATACTACGAAGAAAAATATGCAGCATCAATATTTATAAGTGCTCTGAATAAGCCACCTTGCCTTTAGGTAGTTGTTGATGACTTTAAACATTTGTTTATAAATGACACTTCATATAATATGGTGTATTATTGAAAGCCTGTGCAGTTAATAGGCCCCACGCTTAGTACATTTCACAGACTCTGCGAAAAATAACAACCAATGATCACTCACTGATTAACACAAAGTCACCAAATGCACAGATCATTTAATCACACTCAGCTACATAATACACGTATAAAACACATACAGAAAAAAATCATGAAGTGTTATTGGAGATTATACAATAACAGCTCACTGCAATTCAAGAAACAAGCATACTGATTGGACAGCCCAACCAGCATGCTTGTAGTAAATCAAGCATATGCCAATAGAAAAAAATGTTCAGCTGCTGAAGTACCATTAAGCAGCTGGACTTTTACTTTGGTATATACTATGGACAGTACACCAAAATATGAAAAGAAAAATCAGGTATGTGCCTCTAAACTAAAACAAGAAACATACCTGATTTTCCTCATATTTTTGCCCTGTGCCTATGTCTTTTAAAAAAATAACACTAAACAAACAGCAATAGAGATTCTGTTTTCTCCATCACCTCTCCTTCAGTGATTTACTGTGCATGTGTGTGAACCTAAGTCCCATACGCATGCACAGTACATCAGTATAGCGAAGACAAGAAATTCTAAAGTAAGGTTATCCAAGAAAAATGGAAGAAGACAGAAGTGCCCTTATATAATCATATTATTTAAGAAAGTTAAATCATTTCTTTCTTAAATAATGTTATTGCATAAAAACAATAATGCACTCCTGTTTGTGACTATATCAGGATTTACCTATGTTTGGCAATGTTTAATCACTTGGGCTTTGCCCTCATGATCAAACAACAACCACCATGGGCAAATCCTGACATACCCAAGCAAAGTTGTGGATTATTATTGTGGATTGTTCCCTTTTATGCCACTTTATTTAATTTTAAATGTTTGAAATGCAGAACAATTTTGAGTGCTACTGTGAACTAGAAAATGCTAGCAAGGTATCACAGTATGCATAATACATCTCCAACAACACTGCCCTGCCCTTCACACTTCCCGATCTCACATTATAGAAATTCACACATTCGTATACCTATACACATATATAGATGCACTTTGCAGTTTGAATGAGTCATACATTGCATACTATATCACTTGTTCACTATGTGTTCAGTGACACATTATTCCACTCTGCACCACTGCCATAGCACATTCCATCACATGAGATGCAGTAATAATGGCACAGAAGTGAGAGTGAATGCAATAGGTGTGATGACAGCATGGCGAGGTGCATTAGTGAGTAAGTGCAATAAAAAACAAATGATTCAGAGCTGAAGATATGAAAAAGGTGTACTGGGTTAATTAACAGAGTCAGCTAGGGAAATCTTTTCATTAAAAATTGATGCCAGAGGATATTATGAAATTGTTCAGATGAATATTAAGTGATTCTAAACTATGTTTAGCCAAGAAAAATGTAAGAATCAAAATAACCACAAGATTAGTAGATATGAAGGAAAATACTGTGAAATAAATAATGACATTGTGAAGAACTTTAAGGAATGTTTTGACAAGTAACATGGGGGAAGCAAACTGGATGCTAAAGAGAAAAATCATTGCAGTGGCATTTACTGCAATGGCTACTGTTGATGTGCCCACAAGGATTATGAAGCAGTGAAGTGTGCATTTTCAGACCAATGTTTAGGCTTATGAATGATATACGTGAGGTATTACTTGTACTAAATAGAAGGATTTTCTTGCTACTATTGCTGTACCATGGTCAAAGGAGAAGGAGTTGTGATTCCAGGGTCCCTAACTACATTATCATTTAGGTGAATGATTCTACTGTATGTTAACAGAGAAAGAGAGAGCTGCTTACCAAATGTGACAATAGTACACTTTTCTTGCATTTGATTTTAACCTTATACTGTGTTTCCAAGAGATAATTCCGACTGTAATGAGTGGATGTCAGAGGAAGATTTGAAAGCAATAACTATTTTACAGTCATCTGCAAATGTCGCAAACAGAAGGGCCCTGGTTTCCAGTCTTGAGAAGTAGATGCTAAAAAGGAGAGATCCCAGAACTAATCTCTGGGGCACACTACTGGGTGTACTTTCCAAGGAAGCTCCTGCAACCTTAATTAACTACTTCACCTCTCCATGTATGGATCTACTTTTATGGTACTTATCTTATTAAGGATGCCAGCATAGGGTAGCCAGGTGCAGATACACTTTGTGAAAAGAATGACTGTTTGCAGGCTGTACAACCTTCTCAAAGACGTTAACTAAATTGAATAGACAGGCTCTTTCTTTGACAAAACAAAACTGGTGTGGGTATAGCTTGATAAGGTTTTTCATACTATAGTTTGAGGTCAGATATGATGTCTGTATGGTTTTACAAATCAAACTAGTCAGGCTAATAGGTCTGCAGTTTTATGGGTCCATGGGAGAGCCAGCTTTGTGTAGAGGCACAACCACTGCAGTTCACCATACTAAATGGACAAATCCTGGAACTAAGCTCAGGTTAAGTATTTTAAGGAGAGATTCCAAATGGGCATGTTGGGCACTATTTATTAGTCATCCAGGTAAATTATCAGGCCTTGTGAAAGTAGTATTTTTGGTCTTGGACAGCACCTTCAGTTCCTGTTCCATTGTGATGTTAAGTGGTGTAATGGATTCTGGGGTTTGTGGAAATAAGAGATTTATTTCAGAATAAAGCTGGCACTGAACTTGTTTGTTTGTATATTTGGTATGACTACTGGATCTGAGTGGGAGGTATCTTTTTTTTGGTAAGATCAGAACACTGCTGGTTGTTATTTATTAGTTTCATAATGTAACTTAAGAAAGACATTCTTTCTTCCAGGACCTAATTTTAGTACATGATTTGCCTTACTAGCCTAATAGTAACATTGCTTCCTTACTGATATTCTTAATGCAAATTTCAAATCTGTTATATGATTTAAGAAAATTTTCCCCTTGTTATAGAGTTTATTTAAGTCGGTGATCTATTAGGGTGGTTTGCACTTGAACTTTACATTGGATTTGGCTCCACTAGGTATGACCAGGTCTAGACTTTTATTTATATGAGAAGTGAACAACTGCTTTGTATAAGTAGCAGGTGTGTCAGGTCTGGTGATGTTACCAGTGAATATGAATAGCCTGTCATTTGAGTTAATGAGGTTTGTTCATTTGAATGCCTTGAATTCAGAATTATTGACTGCAGGTGGATTAGAAATGTTTAAATGAAGTTAGTTTAGTCAGACATGAAGTGCAATCCTCTCGCATGATGCACTATATCAGCACTAGCTGGCCTGTTTTCATTTACATTATGACTGGAAACCAGGGCCCTTCTGTTCATCTTACCATCTCCATAGGACACAACCCAAACCTTGTGTTCACATTTGACCTTTTACGTTAACTCCATAAACTGTATTTCAGTCACATGCAGTCCTATCAGCACTTGTCTGTTTCATTTTCTTCCTTATCCCCACCTTTATCCCCATTCTCCGCACCTGGTTTCCTTTGGGTTTGCCTTGTCTTTTTTTCGTAGTATGATATTCACTTTTTCTACTATTGTGTTACGAGTTTCCATTGTCTTTTCAGTTTCCTTTCCCATCTTTTCTCTTTCTACTCATTTTTTGACATTATCTTCTCCCCGCATCCAGGAACCTCTTGTTTAATTATTGCTCACGGACTGCTTTCTGTTCCATTAGCAATCTGATAATGTTCATATCTCTTTCTTTAGAGATGCTGTTCCCTTTCCTCATACCCCGTATACAGAATCTACAAGTATGCTTTGTTACTTTTGAAATACGTCTTCCCAAATCATATGTACCTGTTTCCAGGTTTGGTGTGTCCACCCACAGTTCCAAAACATGTGCATCATCCCTGCCTCTTTCTCCTGACACCTATAGCATCTTTTCTCCTCCTTTCTGCCTTCATTTACCAATCTGATGTGGGTTAGATACCATCTATGTAATATTCTCAGGCTTTGACCTCCAACTTCCTGAAATTTCTGCATGTGTCTCACTGCTTGAATTATTTTCTGCCAGTATCTTGTAACTCCCTTCCATTTCCCCCTTCCCCAATTCTTTCTCATTTTCTCTTCTTTGACCTTGTCCCTTCTTTCCCTTAAAAAAAACAGATGTAGTAAGCCATTTTTCTTTGCTTCCCAAACTATTTTCATTTCCTCCTGGGTGCCATCCTCTCTTTTTGCCCAAATTTTCCACTGTTCCTTTCTTCTGTTGACATTTTCTTTTTCTAGGTCTTCCTGAATACCAAGTAGCTCTAGATAAACTGCCTGGGTTTCTTGTATTCTGTATTTCTGCATTAACTTCTCCATTTCTTTTCATCTTTCCTATCATCTTTTTCTGTGCATACCAAATCTTCCTCTTGCCCTATTTCCCTTCTTTCTAGATTTCATTTTTTGTCCTTATCTTTGCCCTCTACCCTTCATTTCCCCATAGCTTTTGAGGTTCCCTTCACCTCATTTCAGGAATCACTGTCATTTATAGTGCTTCTTTATTCATGTCCTTTAGTCAGCTTCTCCATATCTCCCATGCCTGTACTCATTTGTTTAACCGCATCCTCATCTGTTTCTGTCCACTGAATGTTTTGCATGTCAGTGCATAGGCTGGGATATGTAGCAATCCCAGCAGTCCCTTTCCTATTCATTCTTATTTTGTTTGCACACTCTTTTCCCCATACTTTTATTGACCAAGTCCTCTGTCTTTTTGCTTTAGCTGTAGCCTTTTGTCCTGGGGGGGGGGGTGTTTGTATGTTGCATAGTAGGTGGGGGATCATTGATAGTATCATCATCCTTGCTGCACTAATTCTCCCAAGGAATGTACAAGCCTGTCTCTTTGTGTTCCCAACATAGAGTCCTAGGTACCTAGGGAAGTCTGCTACTTTTATCTCACCTATTCCATCTTTCTCCTTCCTTTTATCTAAGCTTACTACCACTCTTTTTATTGTAGCCACTTCCTTAAATTTCTTATAGGTTCATAGGTTTATACTAGGCTAATGACCACCAGGGTTTTAACAAACCTAGCTGTGCAACCTAACCCAGTTTTATCCGTGAGTTTCTTAGACAACTATATGGTGGAGTATATTAGTAAAGAGGTAGCTAGGGGTTATGAGGGGTAATGTTAGTTGGGGATTAATTTATTTACTGCTGACCTCTGTCCATCAGAGATATGGGGGCCAGACCAGGGATGAATTTGGAATTTCCAAACCAGTGATCAAGGTTTCTTTTGAATAGAATCAGGGATGCAATCTTCTTCATGTAGATGGGGAGCTTGTTCCTTATATGTCCTTGGAGACATATGTTGGTCTTCTCAGAATGTTCTATTTATGTTGCAGGCAAAATTAAGGTCCTTGTGTCTAGTATTTCTAGTGCTATTTGTTTTTTAGATGTGCAAGAGAACCATCAAAGCTTGATCTGAGGCTGGACTTACACCAGGTATAGATCTTCTCTCAGTAACATTAGGAGACTGGGGACAGAGACAGGACCTTAAGGCGATCTGTGTAGAACAGGGTATTAACTGGAGCCTTGTATTTGTCCAGTCTGACATGTTTGTGCATGTGTGGAATCAGTGTGCCTCACAACAAAGGTATCAAATACTGTTTTGACTCATGGAAATTGAAGTATTAGATGGTTTTCAGTCTATCTCCCGTTGATCCTCTACTATGTCCAAGCATGATGCTAATGTAGTGGTGGATATCTGCTGAGACCTAGCCTTACTCTTAGGAGGTTTTGGGAATGATTTTTTACAGTCTCAGGCATGTCAGTTTTGTGTAGTTGTGATGAGATGTGGGTGGTAGTGTGTCATGCTCACAGGCCACACAGTTGGGTCAGGGGATACCTACAGATTGCATATTTGCACCTCTCACAGAATTAATTATTCTGTTCATTGTCTGTGTGCATGTTGCAGTTCCTGCATTGCCTGATATTCTTTCCATTGTTTCATATATTGTTTTTTTTTCCTTTGCTTCCCTAACTACTTAAACTAAAACAGTATGTAACAGTTTATGAAGCTGTCGATAAAGCTGAAAATTTTAAAGTAAGTAAATGATTACTCATTTCAGGAACTAAACAGTATGGGTAATAAGGAATAAAATGTCACCATTTTGTGTGGATATTTATGATGGGACAAATTAACAGCCACCACTGCAGTGAGTCTTTTTAGTGTGCAATTTGGATGTGCTGCATACAAAAACATGCATTATAAAAATGCTGCAGGACAGTCTTAGCATATTCAAAAACAACAGAGATGTTTCTGCCTAAAAGCTGCATGAGGTGCAAGGTTTTGTCTACAGGCAGTCATAACTTTGTTTTTTTCAGTGTTCTAGATTATACAGAGGTCCGAATAAAGAGATGATAAATAAGCGAGCAAAGGAGAGTGGTGTTGCTGAAACTGAATTCATCCTCAAGTCTTGGTGAGTATCTTCATGAGGCTGACCCTATTTTTCACCAAATCTCACTAAGACAACACTGATATATATATATATATATAGAGAGAGAGAGAGTATTTTATATAGCATGTACTATGCACAGAAGTAAGTTAAAAATAAAAAAGATAGCAGGATGCATAAGTCCCAGGATAAAAAAGTGCCCAATCCTGGTAGGCGACTGGTGCCAGGACAGGAAAAAAAAGGCAGTGTAGAATCCACAAGACTTGGAAACATTCCTACAATGGGGCCAGGCCAGGCTCAGGGGGAAATTGGTCCCCCTGTTCTAGGAGGAGGAAGTAGTCCACAAAAATATCAAATACTGACAGGCAAAAAAGAGTCATAAAGATGATTGAGTGGACTATTGAGAATAAGAAAGAAATTATTTATTGTTACCATTATGCAACAAGCCCAGAATGTCCAGATAGAAGATATACAAAAAGATTGAGAGAAATTAGAAAAAGAAAAATTAGGAAAAAAAAAAAAAGAGAAATACTTGCAAAAGAAAAACTGTCAAAAACTTAAAATGCAAAACTGTGTTCATTATTACAACAGATTTATGAAAAACATTATATAGACCAAGAAACCATGTGCCATTAGGAAAAAGTAGTGACTGAGGAAGTGCAAAATAGCAGCCCCAAAGATATTTTTAGAGAAATACAGACAAAGGCATCCATATATGGAAAGTTTCACACTATAAAACATAAGATCACAAAGAGGGAATGTAGAGCAGAAGATTATAAATTAGAAGTTAAAAAAATAGAAGCTGAAGTGAAGGATTTAGTGTAGAAAGTCTAACACAGATTTTATAACAGCATGATTGAACAATGAGTCCCACAAGCAAGAAGAAACAGCAGGGGCGAGAGACATCTGAATAAGAAATATGAATATGGGAAAGAAAAAGAGATTTAATATGGTCTAATATTTATACAAAGGAGAAAGGGAAACTAATCAATGCAAAAAAAAAAAAAAAAAAGCAGCACTAAAGATATTTGAAGAGAAATGCAGGCAAAGGCATCCAGA
Organism: Protopterus annectens; assembly: GCF_019279795.1. NCBI lineage: Eukaryota > Metazoa > Chordata > Ceratodontiformes > Protopteridae > Protopterus > Protopterus annectens. The sequence goes on along the minus strand of NC_056746.1, from coordinate 1,449,622,336 downwards.
TACGGAAAATTTTGCAATATAAAAAAATAACAAAAAGTAGAAAAGAAGATAAGTAATGAGGAAGTTAAAGAAATAGAAACTGAGGTTATGGATTACCTGCGAAGGGAATGATATAATGCAGAAAAATCTAACTCTGATAACACCACAGCAGGATAGAGCAATGGATCCCCAAATTAAGGAGAAACCAGTGGAGCAGAAAACTTCTGATCAGTTGCCATATGAAGATACTTTGGAGCCTTACATAGGAAACCAGTATAAAAGTTCAATTTGAGTTGCACAACAAGGAAAGGAACAGGAAACTGTGGCAACTGTGATACAGTCAGTGTTGTGGAGTCATGGGCCAATGAGTTCCCATATGAAAGAGCAATGCATGACACAGGATGAAACTGAAGAGAATGTGGCATAGGAAGAAGCTCTAGAACTTTCTGCAGAATGACTGCATGAAATGGAGAACAAAAAATGTGCCCTCAGTACAGTAGAAAGTGATCTAAGAGAAGAGTTGCTTGATTTTATAGAGATGGACAGACATATTAAGATCAATGAAAGAAATAGACTATAGAAAGTCAATAAAACCGCAAAAGTTAGAAGTATGATAAACGTAGGATTGTTCATAGAAATTCACATGATATAACAGAAGTAAATGGGATATATTACTGTACAGCTAAATTAATAACAGATAAAGTCTACCACAAAAACAGAGAGTAGTAAGGGAAATGAAGGGGGAAAATTAAATGCCATAATGTATGCACTGAACAGAGAAAATGATAAAGCAGTTAAGACAAGAAGTTTCACTGTTAGAGGAGTATAGAAGATAAATCAGATCAACAAAAATACTCCAAAAGATAGACATGATAAAAGCAATGTGCAGTATCAGAACAGACCAGGATCTATCATGCACTATCACAAACAATAAACTAAAAATATCAGCTTAGGCAGAAAAACTTAGAAAATACGCAGATAAATATAAAGGAAAGTACAAAATAAGCAACGTACTGATGACCCAAACAAGTTTTATAGAGAACTGGGAAACAAGATAAAAGGAATTGAAACACCAGCAAAAAAAAAAGAAATAGATATATTTTGGAGAAATATTTATGAAGATCTTGTTGAACATAACAAAAATGCTGAATGGATAGAAGAAGTAAAAGAAAGAATTTGTGTCTTTCGACTTTTCCCGGTTAGGGGTCGCCACAGCGGAACTCCGGTCTGCTAATGATTGGTAGTTGATTTTTACATGCCAAGTTACCAGCCCTGAAGCACAACCTTTAACGAAGGTACGCCCATTCACGCATGTCTCCATGCAGAAATACGCTCTAGCTGAGAATCGAACTGGACGGCGTCTTACTGTAAGGCGGCAACGCTACCGCAGCACCACCACCGTGGATAAGTAAAAGAAAGAATAAGAAGTTCCAATTAGAAGCTTTTTTTAACTTTGTTTCAATTTCTCTGGTCATTACTTCATCCCATTTCATATCCTGCACATTTGAAGTAAAAGAAAGAATAAGAAGTTCAAATGTACAAGATATGAAATGGGATGAAGTAATGGCCAGAGAAATTGAAATGAAGTTAAAAAAAGCTTCTAATTGGAAAACTCCAGGCCCGGATGCAGTACCTAACTTTGGGGTAATAGTATTAACATCTTTACATGAAGATTTAGCCATGAGTAAGAACTATTTATATGCACACCCTCTGAACAGACAGCAGCCTGGTTAACATCCAGAAAAAAACAGTATTCCTACTTATGAGTGAACCTGCAAGCTATCCTAAAAACTTGAAGACATATAAACTATACTGGAATTGATGCCGACAGAGTTTATACTCATTTAGAAGAAAACTCAATTGTAGCAATAGAATAAAAGGGTATCAAAAGAAAGTCATATGGAACAAAAGATCATTTGTTGCTAAAGTCATAATGGAAAACTATAAAAAAGGGGGAAGAATCTAAGAATGACATGGCTAGACTACAAAAAAGCATTTGACAGTATCACACAGTCATGGATAAAAGTGTGTTTAAAAATGCATACGATACACCGTATGTGATCGATTACATTACAGTGACCACAAAACAGTGGCAAACCACTTTGCAGTTAAATCATGATAAAGGACAAACTATTATTCCAGGGATAAAAATTCAAAAGGGGATATTCCAGGGTGACTCTTTGTCATGCTGCTCATTTGTCTTGTACCCCATTAATCTATCTACCTAACAGATTACGTCATGGCTACAATTTGGCTCCCAGAAAACAACAGAGTGTAAAGACTTCTCATCTTCTTTTTGTGGATGATTTAAAACCATTTAGTTAATCTGAGGAGGAACTGAAATCGCAACTGCAAGTTTGTAATGATATAAGAATGTAATTTGGTTTTCATAAATGTGCAAAAGCAACCTTTAAAGCAGGAAAACTGCAGTACCAAGAAAACATTAACCTTGGACAGGAATGTGATATAAAAGAACTTGAGAAAAGGGAGTGCATAAATATTTGGGAATTGCTGAAGGATCAACAATAAAGCATGAAGAAATGTGAATAAAACTTAGGAATATTTTAGAAGACTAAAATTAATACTGAAAACAGTGCTGACATTTAGGAACAAAGTCCAAGCTATAAACCAATTTGCTTTTCCTGTCATAACTTACAGTTTTGGTGTGAATAACTGGTCCTAAAAGGTGTTGGATCAATTAGACAGGAAAACAAGAAGGATGCTTCATGCTTATCAATTGATTTATAAAAATCAGTGTATACCAAGACTATATATTCTCCTTTCGGGAGGAGATATGGGCCTTAGTGAAATTGATTACATATATAGGTCTGCAATCGTAGAACAACATTCAAATCTGTTGACCTCACAAGATCCAAACACAGTAAAAGTTTTAAAACAGAGGGAGAATAAGTCTAAGATGACTTCCCTGTTTGGTTTAGCAGAAGCATATCAGTGCCAAGTGGGAATGGAAATCAAACCAGAAGTAGTTAAAAATCAGGCAGCAACTGCATGTGCCAAAAAAAAAAACAAAAGAAAGAATATATGGTGAAGGATCATATGAGTATGAGAAGGTAAAAAATGTGGAAAATACATAAATATAGTTGCAAGTATAGAAAACTCTTGAAACAGCCTCATGTTGATCAGGATCAAATGCAGAAATGGTTAAGAAGTGAATTTAAACCAAAAGATGAAAGATTAATATTGGTGGCCCAAGACAGTGGACTACATACTCATTGGTTTACAAAGTCCATTGAACATGAGGGAGAAATGACAAGCGTAGGTTCTGTAGAACAGAACTCAAAACAGTTGCACATCTTGTTGCTGGATGTGATATACTAATGGCAGGAGGACTGTATACTGAAAGGTATAGTAATGTGGTAGGACCACTACATTGAGGATTCTGCAAACTTTATAATATTGAAGTAGCTGAAAAACAAGATAATGGACTATATACACATTGGTTTACAAAATCCATTGAACATGTCAGAGAAACAGACAAATGCAGGTTTTGTAAAACAGAATTGGAAACAGTCGCATGTCTTGTTACTGGGTGCGACACACTAATGGCAGTAGGCCTGTGTACTGAAAGATATAATAATGTGGCAAGACTGTTACACTGGGGATTATGCAAACATTGCAATATTGAAGTAACTGAGAAGCATTGGATACATGAGCCCAAAACATTATAGAGAATAATGAAGTTTATATCACATGAGATTGAGATTCCCCCTTTATCAACAGTTCAAAAAATAGATAAAAGAAAACTAGATATAGTAGTCCATGAAAAGAAGACAAAACTACCATTTATCAGTTATCGGTGTCTTATATACAGAGATACAAAAAGTCATACCCTGGGATTCAGTAAACTCCATGTAGGTTTCGTGTAAAGCCTGCATGGAGTTTACATGTTTGTGTGGTGAGCAGCTGCACTTAATGAATATTTATGCCCTAGCTCCCCTTGAAACATAAACAATCAGGGTTTTGTGGTGGCCAAGAAACCATGGAAAGTAACATGGATAGCCAACTAAGTTATGGCATAGCAAACTGGGTTAGCGGGATTGAGCAAAATGCCACACAGACCACCAGGGATTTTCATATATTAATGTTTTATGTTGTGGGGATAGGATAGGACAGGACAGTGTGTGTGCACACTGCAGCATACTGGGCTAGCAGGATTCCATAGAATGTCACATGGGCCACCAGGGTTTTTCATATATTAATGAATCTGTGGCAGGCACAGGACAGGACAATGCATATAGTGCTGAATATTGTGGAATTCCAGGTCTATATTAGCTGAACGAAACACAAGAAAAGTGAATGTGCTTTGGGCGACACATACATCCTGAAGTGCATTAAAGATGAACTGCTAAATGAGCAAAAAACTAACTGTCACACTTGGCCAAATGCTGTCTTTCACGTAACTCCATCAAGCGGCAAAAGCTATAGACAAGACTGTACTTATTCAGTTAAGAAAGTTACGGAACACATAGTGCAAACAGCATAGTGCACCAATAAAGGATAGGTGCTGTTAAACGTGCAAAATACTGTTAAAACTGCAAAATATATTTCAATTAACGTACAATATGCCTCCAGTGCAGGAAGTATGTGAATATAAACAACCAACACCCAAGTATGGGAAAAGTGTAATGTACATATCTATTCGGCTACACAATTGTATTACTATATGTGCACTTAACTTAACCCGCACTCTAACCCTAAGGTCAGTAACTATTTACGTTAGTGAGCTATACCGGATAAGGGAATCTCCTGCTGATGTTTTACCTTACTAAACATGGTATGGACAACTATGGCATTTCGATATTTTGAATTTCACGCTCAAAGACATTCAGTGTTCTTGCTGTTCGCTGTTTATGTGTTGGCCTTTCGGGATCCGCATATGTGAGGTTTTGGCATTCTAATATAGACCCAGAATTCCATTACAGACAGTCTGTACAAGTTGTGTCAATGATCTGTAAGGGTACATGGACTGCCATTTATAAGAAACAGTCATGGGAAGTATTTATTAAATAAGGACACACAGATGAAGTTTAAGGATGAACACCGGGAAGGAGGACAGGTGAAACATTGTAATACTGCACATAGGGAAATGTAAAAGGAAGACAGTTGCAGCAGGAACACTAATCACATCTCTACATGGGAAAGTATGGACTGCAGTGTGACAAATGTATATGATGGGACTGTCACACAAGGTGACATAACAGTGGAGGATGTCTGTGTGATATAGATATAAGCAGCCAGACATGAACAATGGAGAGGACATGTATCATGGATGTTAAATAGAATTGGGTTGAGTGCATATTGTGAAGCTGTGCAAACTGATTTACCTGAGTATATCTGTATTGTCAGCAGAGGCTTCCAACAAGTAGGACACAGATACAGGCTCACGGCCAACAGTGAAACCATTGTGCAGTCATGGACAATATCAGAATAATACCATCAGTAATACCCATGTCTCAGATACAACATATGTGTTTCTAAGTGAGCATAGATGGTTCTGCACCAACACACTTATACAACTATTAGTACGTCAGCAAACTATGAGTGCAAAAAAGCACAATCTCCTGACACTAACATATGCAGGAGGTGTGAGGAGACACTTGACATTATGATCACTACAGGCTAGTTGACTGGAGTGCATGGCAGAGATATTTATAGCGCAATCTACATTGTCCCAAATGTAAACCATGCCATCAATGATGTTAAACAGCTATGTATGTCATAAGTGCATGACCAAAACAGATATCACACATGCATGTGGTATTACACCTTGATGAGGGTTCCGTGCCATCAGACAGTAATGTTTATACAACAAAACTAATACCTAGGTATGCACAAATAGATGTGTGACAGCTCACAGTGACAAATGTGGTAAACTTCAATTACACATCATTAGAAGATGTATATGGAGGGACATGACGAAGGGTACATTGTACTCGGGTATTGGTGTGGTGAACTCCGTGAACTATAAAGGTATTATGGCCTGCCATGTGGATGTCCTGCACATACAAGATAGTACTCACCACTGTGGATACATGCTGTTGGACATTCCACATACCATATATCCCAGTCCACAGGACACATAACAACTGTTCTGCTGATAGGGTGTAACATCTACAGGATCCTTGTTTTTTGCATTTGTTTGCATAATGAAACAAATCCCCACATTTTTTTTAATCTCAATTGTTGTCATGGCTGTGGCAGCAATCTTTTTTGTGTATTGATACTGTTTGTATTATACCAGTATAACAGCTGGAGTCAATGGCTGTCCACAATCTGTATTCCTCCAGATGACTGTTGGAACACAGGATTTGTTTGTCATTCTTGATATTTGTGATTTCAGTCATGGACAGGAACGGGCCTAGCAGACACCCCTGATGTACACACTTGATCACTGGAGATGAGTGTGACACCTGTGCCCTGGCCCAGCAATCAAGGAGCCACAATCCTCACCACTAACACCAGAGAGGGCATCTCATATAGGAGAAAAGGATAACAAATACACACAGTAAACTGCAATTTCCCTTAAGAGCACACAGAGATCACAGTCAATCTGGGGCTGGTCACTGCCTTTCTACCCAGGTCCCCAGTAAGACTCCCTACTGGCACAGCTATAGGGTCCAGATCTCAACCTAGCTGGCAAGATAACCTCCAGTACCCTCTCTGTCCAACCAGTGCTTTGTGTCCCTGCACAAGTAGCTGACACACACACACACACACACACACACACACACACACACACACACACACACACACACACACACACACACACACACACATACAAACTTTGAGATAAGTATTTATACAACTTCACAGACACTCTTGAGAAAGGCTGACACAGATTCTCCAGCTGTGCCTATTTACCCAGACTATACAGTAGTAATTACTGCCACCACCTGCTAATAATTATCAGCTACCCAAAGGCCCTTAAAAGGGTGTCCAATTATTACTGTGCAATATTATTGTCTAATAGTAGTGTCACTAAGCAATCAAGGCATATTGGAAGGGCTTATTACAGGATCACTTATAAGTATGCAATGTACTCTAGAGCTTAATTTATCTCTACATAAACCAGCCACAGTTGAAAAGGGTTTAAAAATATTTAATAATAAACAGTAAAAACACAAGACAATACTACTACACCACAAGAGTTCAGAGATCACAGAGAAACTTAAAATAATTCAGTAGTACAGTTCTGACATAACAGAAAAATGCTTAGTCTAAACTTTATAGTCCTAGCTATTTCTACAAGAAAATACACTTCTAAGATAACTTACTTAAGACAACAGGCAGTGCTGTAGGTTGGATATCAAGGCAAAAATGCTCAGTAATCTCTAGTTTTCACTGTTTAAATTGAAATTGCAGTTCTGCTAAACATTACATCATCTTTTACACCTTCCTGGTTCCCAGGCCAGACAGAAACTGCATTTACATTCTTTTACACTTAGAGCAATAAAGGACATTCCACATGTAAATTCTAGTCATTAACTTTAGCCTTAAAACAATAGCAGGAAGCCTTCATCTAGCCGGACTGGAGCCGAATTGTAAAACATCAAAGGCAGTGATGAAATTATTTTAATTTCAAAGAACATATATGAAATGCTTGACTTAGTTTTCCTTACAGCAGATGACAATGTTGCTACAATCTTGAAGTTCAACATTTTAGTATTTTCTTTCATTTAAGAAACAAGCCTGTATTTTACATTTATATTTACAAATGTCAGAATTATGTATCAAATTCTATTTGGCTAGGCTGGCAGCCTTCACCCATCTCCACCCAATCTTCACAATGAGATGTAGGTCACGTTACACATTTGTACAAATTTAGATGCCATGTATGTGATCCACTGTTCTACTCACTTGGTGATATAGGTGTTGATGACTACATCTGTCATTGTGGAGTGGATACCTCGGTGTAGACTCCTGTTGACTGCCTTGGCCTTTTCAAGTTTCACAGGATGATATTCTTTGAGGATATCTGACAGTTGTGACAGACATAGATGTAGCATCAAAAACTCACATGTCTGTTGCACACAGCCAGGATATTACTAGTGTCCATTTAGAGAAGGTCCATGATGACACGTTGGTCTACCTCACAGTTCAGGAGAGTCACAGTGTGTCTATACATGCATGCATTAGGTGCTGTTTGCAGCCCACTCAGATGGATTCATGTTGATGTACACCCTTCTATGGGAACATAGTTCATCTGGAGTGTGTGTTGAAGGGTTTACCACAGCATGTAAGCTGTGCATATGTTCTGAGTCATGCTATAGGCAAGCTGTGATGTTATAGTCCATTGTTTCTGTATGATAGGCCTGCATGAAAGTAACACAGTGCACACTGCCTATCTTGATCTTTCCTAGGATTTGGACACAATCCCCCTACTCAAGTATCATTGACAAACTCTACCAGTCGAGGATTAACACTTACTCCACTAGATGGTTAACCAATGTCTTTACTGACAGTCTCCACAGACCACATACTGAATGTTGGTGAATCAACGTCTACCATTGGAGCTGCCACTGTTGCTATACCCCAAGGATCTATGCTGGGCCCTATACTGTTTGTAATCTATTTTTCAAAAATCCAAGCTACAAAATACAACCTGTAGCTTACCAAGTTTGCTGATTCATGCATATTGGTTGCAATTACTGAGTCCACCAATGATGTGACTATATTACAAGAGGGGCTAACACACACACAAATGACTGGTGCCAAAGCCACATAGTTTACTAATAAATACAGAATGTGTCAGGATTTGTGCCTTATGCAAAGTGGAATTTCCTGGTAAATGCTCCATTGACAACACTCCCCCTGTGCCAAAACCAGTAGTCCAAGAGTTGGGAATGTAGGTAGATAGCAATCTGAACTTCAACCAAGTGTCCACTGTGGTATAAAAAGACTGTAGTGCACCTCAGAAGTCAGGCCATTGTATCCAGATCTCAGGAGGATATAACAGCACTGTACTCAAACCTCATCTGAACACCAATACAGTGTAATGCTTCTTTTTGCATGTACCTCACCAGACACCTGCAGCAGATGGACAGACCATGGGGTTTTCACACCAAGAAAACACAGAGCCTACAAACCATGCCATGATGTACATGGATATGCTGAAAGCCCTGTTCCTGAAATCTGTATTGGAAAGGATGAGATGACTTGTGCCTGGACTGCAGGGCATCTCTGACCCTGCCCTGATGTGTATACTGCACATCTGCAAATCAACAGACTCTGTTGGGAGGAAGATGGTAAAAGCAATGTCCTGCATACTGTTGTAAAATGCTCTCTCTACTGTCAAGCAAGTGCACAAATACATAACACACACACAGTTGACTGCAGTGAGAATAGAACCCCTATCTATCTAAGTATATATATTACAGAACACAGTACGTTATGCAAGCACCAGAACAGTAGTCTGAATTGGAGTGTCTCAGACAACACTTTATAGCTGATGACATCAGCAGTGTCTATTGAAGAGAATATAACAGTGTCCCACATGCTGGTGTAAAATACTCTCTGTAATGTCAAGCAACAGCTCACACACACACACACACACACACACACACACACACACACACACACACACACACACACACACACACACACACACACACACACACACACACACACACACACACACACTTGCCTGTAGTGAGAACAGAATCCCTATCTAAGTACACAGACTACAAAACTCAGTACTTTACACACGTACCACAGCACAAGTCTGACTTCACATGGTTGCAGGTCACCTTACAGTGGATGACATCAGCAGTGCATGTTGGAGAGAAGTTTAGAGGTCTGCATAAAATGGATGTGTAGGCACATGCAAGCATCAAAATACTGTCAATCCATAGGATAGGAGTGGTAACTGTAGGATACACACTTCTGCTCTTCTGCCTAGACAAAGACACACACATGCCCAGTTGACTGCAATGAGGGCAGAATCTCCACCTATCTAAGTACACATACTATAGAACACAGTACATTACACACGCGCCACAGCCCAAGTCTGACTTTTCCAAGACTACAGGTGAACTTATCATACATGACATCAGCAGGTCATGTGGTGACAAAATGTTGAGACCTGCATAAGCTCATAGTTTCATATGTATAGAGGAGGCTATTAGCCTAATGGTCCTGAGGTGTTTAGAAGCCTGTGTAAAAACACAAGTACCCTTATTGAGCATAGTTGGATGGTTGTTGTTAGCAGAGCAATTTTGTGAGCAGCACAACCTGGCCCTGTCCATGAGGGATATAGGTGCCACCATACAGGTAACTTTACATTCACCCAACCAGTAGTCATGGTTGCACTTAAACAGGGTAATTGAAGAGCACTGATTCACATGCAGTGGAAGCCTATTGCAAAGGAGTGTGAGTCATCGGGTGATATATCTGTCTCCCCAGCATGTTCTGTTTATGTCATAGGCTAGGTTGAGAACCCTGGGCCAAGTTGTTCTTATCCCATTTGATTTGCAGATGTGCAGCATTTCCAGTAGAGCAGGGTCTGAGACTGCTTTGTAGGGCAGGCATAGGTCACCTCTCAGCAGCCTGCATGATACTGAGTAAACTGACAGGTCTTTCAGTCTTTCTATGTATGTCATGTTTGGAGGCCTTGGAATGTCCCAGGCACAACCCTATGTTGTCTCCAGTTGCTGCAGGTGTATGGTGAGGTACAGAAAGAAGGGAGCATTGTACTCAATTAGTGGTAAGGGTAGAGCACAGCACAGATATGACCACCCTGGCTTTGGATATTATGTCAATATGCATGATGTGATTCAGATAAAATACCTGAGGAATTGATTGTTGCATTAAAGTTTTATTGTCCGTTTTTACAACTTGCCTTTCTGTGGTGGTTAGCCCATATTTTATCTGAATATATTTTGTTTGTTTTGGGCTTCCTTCAGTGGTGTTTACCTGCTACTTTTGTTCCAATATGTATGATGCATGCAATGCAGAATGTGTATGTCACCTCTATGGACACATAGAGATGAAAGTGTAAATTTCTATCAACATGTGTTCCCAAATACCACAACACTGTGTTTGAGATTAGACTGGTGCTATGTATATTGTTATTAGCAGGGATACTTCAGTGCCAAAGGGGACAATGAGCCATTGTATGTTTTAAGGTTCAGTCTGTGAGTTTGGCGCCAATCAATTGTGTGTGGCAGCTCTTTCTGTAATATGTTACCATCATTGGGGGACTCTATATTAGTGTGTCCAGTTACCAGCCATCTGCAGACTTAGAAAACCATAGGCCATCTACCATTGCCTGCACTTCAGGGAAGTAGTTTGCAAACAGTTGATGGCCCAGCACAGATCCTTGTGGTATTCTAATGGTAAGTGGCTACTGGTGGAGGTGCAGTCCCCAACATTGAGTGTGTGTGTTATGTCAGTGAGCCAGTTGACTATCCCTGTACTGTATGGCTTAATTCCCACATGGAAGATCTTCACTATGGCACATGAATGGGGGATAGTGCCAAAGGCTCTGGATAAGTCAACATTGATGGTATGTCCTATCACTCATCCAGGTCTGTGGAGTCAGTATCCTAGAAGTCTACAAGGTTCAGCAAGCAAGCTCTATCCTTGACAGAAACAAAATGGGTAACTTCAAGTCTGTTGAAGGTGACCTATGTCTGTGTGGATATGGTCCATGCTGATTCCTTCCCTAGCCTTGCAGATAATTGTTTTTAGGCATATGAATCAATAGTTATAGTTCTGCATATTACCAGACTGATGTGTGTTGTATAGCACACAACATTTGATATTACATGTTGTACTGTGGTTGATAAATGTGTGGAAAAAGTACTGAGATACCAGGGTTGCAGTGCATGGGGGGTGGCAACAGATGGATGTACTGTAAATATGTGACATATTGTTAGATAGGGCCCTTAGTTTGTAATGTTTACACATGTAATTTCATGTCATAGGCAGGAAATGGACAGTAAACAACAGTAATACAACATAATATAAACATTTCCATAGCGAAACGAGCAGCGGATTTTTGCGATGGTTAGCAAAGTGCATACGCATGCAAGATACACATGTTTGTGTGTAGCTATGCAGTGCTCAAATGTAAGCTGCATTGTTAAAGCCTGACAGTTAGCATTGAGTCTATGAAATACACATACTGCTTAACTGACTATGTGGCACCACGTGTTAATGCATTGCTACATTCCTTTTTTTGGCCCAGATGGTACTGGGTTCGAATACAGGTTTAGCTAATACTTTAAAGTACTTTTCATTACAGAGTGATAATGCAGTGACATGGATTGTTTATACAAGATGTGTTGCTGTGTGCTGGCATAAGCACAATGGAGTTCAGTGGCATTGCACTGAGGTAATTGCAGCACCTCTGCACAAACATGGAGCCCAAAAAGTGAAGGGATCCATTGCTTTTTCTGTTACTTATGTGTGTTGTGTGTGATTCTATTTTTTGACCAGAGTAAAGGTGTTAAAATGGGGTAGATAGGAAAGTGGTGAAATGGGGAACAAGCAGGGGAAAGAAAAAGTCTAACAGTTACTACTGAGTCTCTGCAATACACCTACTACTTAAGTGACTCTGTGGCAGGATGTGGTAATGCAGTGATACATTCCTTTTTTGGGGCCAGATAGTACTGGGTTTGAATACAGCTGTATGTAAAACTTTAACTACTTTTGCATTACAGTTGCTGTGCATTGGTGCATGATATGCACCATTGTGCAATAATGCTTTAAAGAAAAGAAATGAGGAAGATAGGACAGTGGTGACATGGGGAGTAAGCAGGGGGAAGAACAAAGGGAAAGCAGGGCAGGAATGTGCAGGAGGGAAGTAAGAAAGAACAATAGCTATCTATTTCTTTAACAGTGTAAAGTGAACATATCTGCAAAATATTAACTGAATTTGCACTGTCACCTCCAGAGAGAGGAGTGATCATAACACAATCATGTTGTATAGCCAATTGGACCGAATCAAGTGTGGTAATAAGACATGTGTGTGAAATGGACAGCTATGTATGGGACAATTATTTTTTTTGTGGGAGAGGTGCCCATTCTTTTTTTTTTTTGAGAAAGCGAGGGTTGTTGGAGAAGGGATATAGGAATGTATGGGTGAAGAAATTTGGGTAGGTGAGGAAGTATTTGCAGTCAGGCAAGACAAAACAAGACAAGACATGGATGGTGATGAATACAAAAGGTTGGAGGACACCATGATTTGGGTGAGGGTGGGGACATCCTGAACCCATGGTTGTCAAGATGGTTGACAGTGAGAATCCAGTACTCACCCACTGGACTGTCATCACTTTCACCTTATTCCACTGCTGGCTGGAGTGCCTGATGTCTGCATCTCCTCTTCCTGGCATTATATAAAATGAGGGAGAGCAGCCTCTCCAGCCAGTGTAGGCATGCACCAACAGTGCAGTGCACAACCCTATGCACCATCCCTGGCAATTCAGAGTGGGTGATAAAATTACCAACTCTGTCACTGCTCCTAGAGGGTACCACTGGACCAGCCTCTGGGGCAGGACTACTTGAGGGAGAAGGTAGTGCAGGGGCAGCAGAGGTAGTACTGCCAGGTTAGCTCCCAGACTTGCTGGGCAATGGTGCTGTAGCCGGTGGAGGGGGGGCAGTGAGAACCTGTTGGATAGGCCTACCCCACTGTGGTGTGGAGCATTTAGTGATGTGGTATGAATGGATTACATGGACACATTTTGATAATGCATAATAAAATAAATAAATAAATAAAATAAAAATAAAAATAGAGAAGATAAGGGTTGGTGTGGCAGAGAAAAAAGAGATAAAATTAGTACCTTCATCTGTGACATATGATTTACTGATACAATTGAATGACTATTATCTTAACTTTTACTTGTATGACTACCAACTCCTAACAGACACACCACTATACTGCAAATTGCAGCAAGTATTTCTGGACATGTGCATATATTGCACATATGCGTGTTCCAGTTATACAGATTACACTTTACAGCATGGCATTCGTGCCACTGGTATAGAGGTTTTAATTTAATTTAAATATAAATTGCAGAAGTAACAGTATTGTCTAGCTGGGAAGTGTGGTAACTGAATCTACAACCTCTGATACCGTACCTGTGTAATATTGTACTGTTGATTTGTGCTACTGACTAATGCATGCATACTTGCTTTTACAGTTGAGATATGCATGCTCAAATTGATATTTTATATTGTACTCTAGGCTTGTGCTACAGACTAATGGATGTATACTTCCTTTTACAGTTGAGATATGCATGCTCAATCTGATATTGTAATAATGGTCTCTTGGTTTTTGTTACAAACTAATGCATGCATAGTTGCTTTTACAGTTGGGATATACATGCTCAATTTGATACAACTCCATAAAATACCAAAAATCTTTAATTTTAAATGCTAGAATAACACTACTATTATGCTGCATACATACCAAATCCTTCCCTCATGCTCGCCAATCTAGCCCCATGGGTTTAGACATTTACCTCATGATTACATACAGCTGTGGAAAAAAAAAACAGAATACTGTTATGAATACCAATCTTGCCTATATTCAGCTTTCAAGCCTTACAAGTACTCTCTGTAGTTAATACTTACACAGGTGTGGGATGCCTGCAGTCCTAAATTCCACGATCCAATGGCCAAGTGTATCTGTCTTCCTCCTTCAGAAGTCATTGCAGTGATGCCTACATTGTTAACCAGTGTGGGGATACTGGTGGCAGTAGTTACAGCCTGGGCTGAACTATCCCAAGCTTCCAACTTATACTGGGAGCCAGAATATTCCCTCTGTAGAAGCCTGGCATGTGGTTCTTAACTATGAGGCCAATAAAAATCTTGGACTGCTGGACACCCCATTTCTATGCCCTAAATCTGACACCTTCCCCACAAATGCCATGTCTGCCATGGATCTAGAGCAATGGAAATGATGCTTTCCTGCCAATTCTAATCATAGCTTTTGCTGGGAGTGCACACACTATTTGAAACTGCACTCCACTTACTATTACCCAAACACTGTGCTCAGCAGTGCACACCTCCAAGCACAGTGTTTGCACGATGGTAAGCAGAGCACAACAATAGCAAGCAAAGAAAATTCAAGGTTATTGGATGTACAGGCAGTTCTGTATGTGTGTTAGAATGGAATATGCTGTATTCAAACTCAGGACCATGCATATGGCAGTCTTACACTTACACCTGTTGCCACAAGAAGGTTAAGAAAACACTTGTATATTTTACAATTCATTGCTATAAATTGCAATGTCACAACAGTAAAACAAAGGTTGCATACTCTGCACTAGAACACAGGACCATCTGTACTCCAGCCCTACACTTAACACCTGCTGTCACAGGACTAGTCACATGACATTCCCCGTTTTATTAATCATTCTTAAGGTATCACTGTTAACCACATTGCAACATCACTTATTGGGTTTGCGTGATACGCAATTGTATTAATTGAATGCATCTGGTTTCTATTTTTGGCTGTCTGGGTCCTGTCTGGCCAGTTTTCCAGTTTGTGCAGTGCCATAATTCATGCAAACAAGATAAGTACAGCCAAATCTAACATTCATTTGTCTCAGTCTCCCATGCTTGTGCTAAGTGGTGCATCACACAAAGACTGGACAATAACTTAAAGAATTTAAAAAAAGAAAGAAAAGGGAGAGGTAGTTGAAATGAGGAAAAGCAACCTATGACATACATACTAGAAAATGGTAGTACGCATGAGATATCACTACATAGGTCTGGATTTGAACTCTCATGCCAGTGCACCTTCAAAACACAAGATGGGTGCCTTTTCTCTCCTTACCACACGAACAGCTTTGCAGCAAGGAACTTAATATGCACACAACCAACTACAACAGCATCTACAGTGATATCAAACCATACAAGTATTATTTGTATATTTAGTAGTTTTGGATGTACTGCACGTAGTGATCACACAACCTGTCATGATTATTGCTTACAAATATATAGCTCTGTCTTACATTTCTCTGTTTGTTGGCCATTCTTCATTCATCAGACCAGTAGTCTGAGTCATGCAGTGTGTAAGCCATTGTATATCACAGGCCTTAAAATGCATGAGGATATTAAGTGGAAATAATATCGTATGCAGTTGGCAAAAAATGAAGGGCAGGTTGGATATGAAGGAACACAACCTGTGACTTGTGTGCTGCTTGCTTACACTTTGCAGATCTAACCTGCCACACCCACTGGAAGTAAGGCAGCTTGTAGTGCTGTTGTGTTTTCTTCTCCCAACCAGTAATCAGTCACAGTTGCAACCCATTAAAACCAAACATTGAGGGAGTGGCTGCACTATGTTTACATCCCTATACAAATCTAATTTTTTTTTAATTCAGCAATTTTAATGAGTTTACGCTTCATTTGCATCTTCACTGTGATGATAGCCGTGAATCTATACTGTATAAAAAGGCAACCTTGTATCTAGGCAAACTGATGGTGACGAGACGTGTTTATGTGGACAAGACTGAATACATGCAAAGCTGAGTTACTGTTATGGCACAAAAAAGGATTGACTGTTCTTTTGTGGGTGGGAGGAGCAAATGTGAGTTACTGTTATAACATGAACAAGGCTATGTTGCTGTTGTTACTCTCCTTGTTTGGCATACTGCCTGTTAGTATTTCACATCTATAGACTTTTTTGTTTCTCCACTGGGTAATACTGACTGGCTACATTTTCTGTTGTATCTGGAAATGGTTATTTTGTAGTTATGTCATGCGCATGTGTATTATTCTTCTGTTGTCTTTTAGGACACCTAAGAGTATGCCACCCAGGCATGTCAATCCACAGATATCCCCCTTCACCGATGTTGAGAACCAGGTGATTGTGGATGGCTTTAAGGAACATAGTGCTTTTCTGCTGTTCAAGAGATGGGGAGATATGGCATGTAGAATGCAAATATGGTGGTAGATAGTAGATGATGTCAGTGCCATGGGTGGCTATGGCAAGGCATAAAAGCAGGTGCACCACAGGGCCACTGCCATGATCACATCTGCATGAAGGAGAGCAGCTGCAGTGGGCCATGATCAGATGGTTACAGGGGAGGGTCTACTAGGGAAACACCACTAAGTGTCATTGAAAAGTTCCTGGCCAATAAGAGATCCAGACAAGTCCCATGAGAGTGCAGTACAGCATGCCCTGGATGTCAGACCGACAGTTTCCAAGATAGCAAGCATATCCCTGGAGGAACCTCCAGGTAGGTTTTGGTATCGGAACAGTTGAATACTGTTGTATAGTAAAACAATTGAAATCAATAAGTGTATTCTGTGTCAAATGTCTATTTATGAGGGTGGGAGATTGAAGATTGCAGTTATAAGCTAAGGTTAGAGTTGTCAGACACATTCTTGTTAAAATTATAGTTAATGGACATATAAATGGGTAAATGTATTACCCTCTAACTGTTAATTGTGATGATGTTGCCTTTTCCTCTTCCATAACTTCTTCATGGACTGTCTGGACTACAGAGGAGTATCTCATCTACAGATGATAAGGCAAACATTTTTATGTCAGTACTGCTGAGCAATTTAAAGAAATATTGTAGTGTGTGATGTTGATTTTAGGTCTGTTGTGTGTATTCCAGTACTGTCTGTAATAGTGGCAGTATTGTTAGATTTTAGCATTATTGCACTATACTAGTGCAGGTATTCATTTATTCCTGTGTTTCTTGCTTTTTATCACAGGTACACAGGTGTCCATGACAGTGGGAGTGTGCGCCCTGTGCCACCTGATGTCAGTGTATCAGCACACTCTGATGATGATGGTGGCCAAACTGAGGCACCCATCAAGAGGGTGCAGAGGTTGAATCTGACACAGAGGTTGACATACAACCACCCCCTGCATTTCCATCTGACACAGCCAGTAGGCCTATGCTTACCCAGTCCAGTCAGCCCACAGATATTGGACAGGTGGAGGGTGAGGACATTTATCAGGGAAATGTGGCTACTGAGACATCAGTGTATCAGTTGAGTCTGGCCATAGCTAAAGTGTAGGTGAGGTGCCATGCAGGAGGATTGATAGGGGTGCTTAGAGGGGCCTGCTGTCCCTCCTCCACCTGTTGCAGATGTTTCTTCCCATGCGACTTAATGTATGTTTAGGGTCATCATGGAGCAACAGACATGTTCGTATAGGTGCTCCAGACAAATTCTCAGGGTTGTGGATGTGGCACAGTCTGACATGCATGACTGCCTGCACTGTGTTGCCGATTCACTGGATCAGATGAATGACACGTTGGAATGAGGGGTGTCTGTGATGGACCAAGGGCTGTCTGTCATGGAAAAAGCAGTGTTTGCGATAGAACATCTGCTGGGAGGGGAATAGCATCCTCATGGGCATAGGTAAGCTACATCAACTGCTGTCAGCCAATGTGGCCATGTCTGATCACGCTCCCATAGTGGCAGTACTTCCACTGCTCCATCAGTGATTGTGCTGTCTACACCCAGATGTGGCAGGCCATGGGGTCATAGTCCTGGGCATCCCCGTAAAGGGAGCTCATCCAGCAGACAACAGTCAAGTTCAGGTAAAGCACTTCATCTGACTATGGGGATGGATGTGCCAGTGCAACTCCTGGCAGAGCCAGTTCTCATGGTCTGTGATGACAATGCTGAACTACCACCTCTACCATGCATGGCTCACACCGGTTTGACATACCAAGATGTAGAGCCAGCACAGAGCTTGGCTGTGTTCATACACACATACACCCCCACACACACACCCACACACACACACACACACACACACACACACACACACACACACACACACACACACACACACACACACCAATTTCACCTGGAGGACCCCTATAGGCATACACAACAGTTACTCATTTTGTCTCACTGGCCATTTGGTAGTTTATCCATATCTGCCTTCTTCTCTTTCTTATTCACACACACTTACCAACCTTTTGTGTTAGCTTAGCCTTCCTGCCCCCCACGCAACATCCTGTGCAAGTGATAATAACTGCCATAGCCCTGATTTTTATCCCTTGGATTCAGGAATACAAAATCTTTGTGTCTGATGTTCATGGTGTATAGCTAATTCAGTGCTTAGTATATATGTATTTGTGTTGTTGCACTAATAATTGTAAATTTGAGTTATAGTAGCCTTGGAATGTTAGTTGATAGCATCAAAATTTCCCAACTTTATAGTGAGTGATCTTGTGAGGGTTGTGAAGTTAGAAGCTGCAATGTGCATCATTACGTTCTAACGTCTGTCTTTAATTAGTTTCCAGTACAAACATATGGTGCTAAACTGAGAGCATGCAGTGATCATCAGTACTTTTGAGAGGTATGATTGTGTGAATCTTTGATGCCTGTGGCCTCCTACTTACTAATGGACACATATAAGTCAAATAAGTCTCTGCTGTCACATGTTAAAGTAAGTTCTGTATAGATCTACCAGCTTTTACTAGCTTATCAGACCAAGTAATGAAATACAAGGATATGCCACACAGTCATATTGTTTATTTATTTATTTTACACTTGTTTACTGGGAAATTCCGACTGGGCAAGTACCTGTTTTCAGCAAAGGCCCAGGGCGAAAAGTTCCACATATGAGACATTTAAACATAGATATAAGTGTAACACTTTATACAATGGTAAAATATGTAAAAGAAACATCATATTTCTGGTAATAAGTGTAGAAACCTCTAGTTATAAGAGTTTTAAACATGGTCTGAAGTGCAGCAGATTATATGCTGTAAAACATATGGAAAATCATATTACTGGCTGTAAAGAAATATTGGTAGAGAGAAAATACAGAGCATCAATGAATCTCAAGAATTCATGGCATGTCATGCAGAGCTAGCTAAAGTAGCATGTGTGTTAGTATCTCAGTATTTGTGGATAAAGGAGAAAGAATGGGAGGAGTGAAGGAGGTAGATATGAGGTGGGGGAGGGTTTAAGGAGTAGTTGTCGATGATCGTTGAAAAGAGATTCGTTCTACTTGACATGGAGATAAGTCATACGAAAAGGACACGTTTTAAACAATACACTCCAGGTTCAGGACTTATATTGTAAATGCAGCTGTTTACATAGTTTTAGTTAAGGGATAACTCCGTCTGATGCAAGCAGTACACATCCACAGCACACGATAGTCACAAACAAGAAACTTTTAATGAAGCTTTCAGGTTTACACCCTTCATCAGCATACAAAATCACAACACATTAACACATTTAAATAGAGGACCATTATAATCACATGATCAAGCCAGCCATTCAAAGGACCACTATAATTAAATATGCAAATTCAATTTAAAAACATCTAATAAAATTAATTTTCATGCAGTTACTTGTTAAAAGCATAATACATAAGTATAAAAAAGTACAAAAACTGTTACATATATATATATATATATATATATATATAGACAAATAATTACATCTACGCATTTAGAAATACTATACACTTAATACTATAATTTTTTCTCTCTTGGTCAAAACTGGTTTTAAACTGACTGTCCCATTAAGGCCTGGATACTTATCAGCCTGTATCACCCCTATTGATAATCTTTGTTGCAAAAGAGTATGAGTATAGTGCGACTACAGGCTGATAAGTATCCAGGCCTTAATGGGACAGTCAGTTTAAAACCAGTTTTGACCAAGAGGCAGAGAGAAAATTTATAGTATTAAGTGTATAGTATTTCTAAATGTGTAGATGTAATTATTTGTTTATATATATATATATATATATATATATATATATATATATATGTAACAGTTTTTTTATACTTATGTATTATGCTTTTAACAAGTAACTTCATGAAAATTCATTTTATTAGATGTTTTTAAATTGAATTTGCATATTTAATTATAGTGGTCCTTTGAATGGCTGGCTTGATCATGTGATTATAATGGTCCTCTATTTAAATGTGTTAATGTGTTGTGATTTTGTATGCTGATGAAGGGTGTAAACCTGAAAGCTTCATTAAAAGTTTCTTGTTTGTGACTATCGTGTGCTGTGGATGTTTATGGTATATAGTACTTCTGGAGTATTTCTGCAAGCAGTACACAGCCAGTATATGAGGAAGTAAAGGTTGTATGAGTTGCCTGGCATGAATGTTACAATATGTATGTGAACAGGAGGAAAATGTTAGGCCCCTAGGTGGTGAATGAGTGTGCTATGCATTGTCTCTTAGCCAATGCAAGGGCATACTTGGCACACCTACGTCTGCCTGCACCCACAGCAGCTGGTGATCCCCCTGTAACTCCTCATCTCTCTGTAGCTGTAGTGACCTTGGCAATGGGGTTAAGTTGTGTGCCGCTTCCCTTTGCTGATCCTGCTGAAGCTGTTTTCTCAGGATTATGTTGTGTAGCATGGCACATACTGTGAATATTTCTGTACGGAAGCACTTTACATAATCGAATTACTGAAATCTCGAATGTCATATGGTCGAAACCATATGATCGACATTTCAGTAAATTGAATATGTAAAGTTTGAAAAAATAACACTTTACTTACCTTAAAACATTACGTGCACACAGAGGCAAGGCTTCTTGTACGCTCTGTGTGCATGTAATGTTTTTATCTTTTTTGTGGTGTTGACAGGAAGTGGGAAATCTCCCGTTTTGCGCTTCTGCATACAGAGCAATATGGGAGATTTCCCTTTTCTCCACTGTAGCGTGATCTTGGAGTTGGTATATGTAAGTAGGGGGGGTGGGGGGTGCAGGGCGTGAAGCCCCCCTGCAAAAGCGATGTTTGACTTTTTTTTTTTTTTTTTGGGTTTCATTTTAGAAGTTCAAATTTCCAAAACTCGATCTTTTGGTCTCGACCATATGAGGTTCGAGATTTTGGGAATTCGATCTTCTAAAGTGAATCCTTCTGTACATATCTGTTGATTGTACTGCAGGGCTCCCCCAGATGGATCGGAAGCATGACTTCAGCAGCCCACACATATGTTCTATGATATTACTTGTTTGAACATGTGCCTCATTATGGAGTTCTTCTGTGGATGTATATGCATTTCTGATGGGTGCCATCAGCCACAGTTTCAGTGCATAGTCTGCTTCTCCCAGTAAATGCCCCTGTGGGATATCCTCCCTACCAAACATCTGGTACAGTTAAGAGGTGTGCCAGATATGTGAGTCATGATAATTGCCAGGTTTGCCAGCACACATGTTCAAGATTATTCCCTTGGCATTACGCATGACTTGCCAGTTGATAGAGTGGTAATCTTTTCTGTTTATGTAGAGCCTAACATGTTCTCTGGGTGGTGCTTTAATTTGTACATATGTGCAATCTATGGCATCCAGTACTTCAGGGTAGTGTGCTGCACGGTAGAACTCCTGCCTATTTCTGGCCCCCTCCTCAGAACTATAGGGAAAATAAATGTGGTGACTGGCATGTTGGAGCATGGCATTCAGGATCCTAGATGCTGATGCCTATGACACCCCCAGCATATCACCTGTTGGTCTCTGAAAGGTGCCTCTAGCTAAGATTCTAAGGGCTACACATACCTTTGTCTCCACTAGAATGGATTCCCCTTGGTTAGCTCTGGCTCTGAGTTGAGGACTGCAGAGGTGGCAGTGTTCCTGTAGTGTGTTCCTGTCCACCCTGCAGTGCTCCACAATTTCCACATCATGTAGTTTGCAAAAAGTTAAATGGGGCCTGAAAACTCTTCTCTTTCTCAGCCTAGGCCTATTAGTAGCAGTAGCAGCAGTGGATTCAGCCTGTAGCACATGCAAATGAATTAAAGCAGCAGCAGCCCCTGGCATTCTGTCCATGTAGACTCATTTCTATGTCTGTATTCCAAAAGTTTTGGAATCCACAGGAAAAACCAGCATGGAGTCTACATTGATGTTTTATAGCTTGTTGAATAGCTAAACCATGTTTGATTGGTTAATTAGCAGGCACTTCAGCGACTTATGCTGTAATTAGCATACCACAGTGTTTACCTTGTTTGTGCAGGGGTCTGAGCTGCTAAAGAGCGCTTACTGAATCTAAACCTTGCTGTGGCCAAGTCGTGGAAAACAACCATGTAGGGCTTATTGAATCCTCCTGATAAAATACAGGATTTGCAGGCAAAAATTAAGGCAATGTGGAAGAAGGATATCCAGACAATTACAAAAGTAGTATTAGCAATGGGTCTCATAAAAATAATTTACAGTCTTATTTTGATATGTTACTGATACATGTAACTCCATATGAATTGCAGGAGGAGTCAGTTCTAGACACATTGCGGGTGCTGGGAAGAGCACTTTCTGATAACATAAAAGATTGAAGCAATACTAATTTCATGAACTTTAATCATACTTTGACTTATGAATGGGTTCCATTTCCTGTCATGGTATTGGAAACACAAAAGACTTGGAGAAATTAAAGAGAGGGTGGTCTTTGTAAGGACTTCATACTTGGCAAGTGTATGTATGCTCTGCATGGATACACCCAACTATTTGCATTGAGGATGTCTGAAAAGGAGACCAATAACATTACAGTACAAGTTTATTATTTCATTCATTCATTCCTTCTTTGTTCAGTTCATGAGTGGGCTGGTCCAATGACCTTTTTGAGCCATGAACCAGATGCTCAAATCATGACTGATCAAACAAATCATATACAATGACAACATTCTGAATCAAAGTTGTAATGAATTTACAGTTAGCATCATTTCACAGGAGTTGAGATAATAGTTTCCAGAAGTTGATATCATTATAAAGATATTGAAATGAAAAAAAAAAATACTACATATTGATGACATGCATCCAGGAATAACGAACATTTTCAAAAATGTAGAAAAGCCTTTGAACTGTTTTTCTTTCTTTCTTACTTTCTTTCTTTTTTATACAGCTACAGCCACCAAGTCCTACAGTCAGTAAAGTACAGTTGTGTAAGTAAATGTACCATGCATGATAGTATGACAGTAGGTGTTCAGGTCATCACCGCTGACGTAGTCTAAGCTGTATGGCGAGAAGGAGAAGGATCTGGGAGCCCCCTTTATGGCCCCAGTAAAGACTGCTCTAGGCCTGGAAAAAGTTTAGTTTGTAGTGCTTTGTAAAAGGATGTACATAGAACCACGATGCTGCCTATAAAATACTTTGAGAGTCCACCCCTATCCAAAAAGTCACTGAAGAAACCAAGGCAAATGTAGAGTGTGCATTGAGCCTGCCTGGAATTGACTTATGCTAGGGAAAAACAAAAGGAAATAGCATGGGGCAGCCATTTAAGCATTCTAAATTTTGACACAAATCCTTGTTTCTTATATTCATAAGAAATTAATACCTCATCAGAATTTCTGAAAGTTTTAGTTATGTCAAAATAGTATGAGTTGTCTGTGGACATTTAGTGTACTAAGGAATAATTCTCCCTCATTTTTAGTACTGGAAAGAAGACAGACAGCTTGATAGCTTGCATGAAAGTAAACTCTGATACCACCTTGGGCGTAAATGATTTGTTCTTGAGGAAATCATATCATTGTGGAAAATGAGTTAGGGTTGAGCTAGCACAAGAGACTTCAACTCGGACACTCTTCCTGAAGAAGTCAGAGCAGTCAATAACATTTTCTGCATGATAAGAACCTCAAATCAGTCTTAAGGTCTAATTCAGATTTAACAATAGATAACATTTTCAGAAAAAAAATAAGATCCCAAGAAGGAGCCTCCTGTATTATCAGTGGAGAGATATGCAAAAACCTCTTTCAAAAACTGCTTAATGTGTGACTGCATTAAAAGAGGATCATCTGTGGTAAGATATGCTGAAACAGCTTAAAGATGAGCTTTGAGGAATATGAAAGACCAGAGGATATAACCCCAGAAATATTTTAGAACCAGAGAAGCACTAGCCTTAAAAAGGTCTTGGTCCCTAAAATGGCACCAGCTGGAAAAGCTTTGTATAAGCTAATATATAGAGAGGTTTTCTATTTGCAGAATTTCTTTTCATGTACTCAGAAAAAGGTACATCCAGGCAGTCTGTAGAAGATGATTCAAGTTAGGGAGTTCTAATAACCACTGTCTTGTATGAGTAAGTCCAGTCTGTGAGAAAATGTATGACATTTACCCTTGGCCATTTCCAAATGAAAGAGCCACTATTGCTTGGCCCAGAAAAGAATTTCCATAAAGAACTTAGTGAGCCCTTCTGAATCTTTATAATGACCCTGAATACCAGTGGAAAGGATAGAAAGGCATACAATAACAATTCTGTTCAAATACAAAAGAATGCATATGTTTTGCAGGCTGCACTGAAGGAGTCAAGGAGCAAGCATTTATAGGTTTTCATAGGTTCAAAGAGTAGTACTAGGCTAACTGCCCTTGTGGACCATTTGCCATTTGTTTGTTGGGATGGAGGTGAACAGGTCTAATTGATGTGTTTCCCATAGCTGCTTCAAATTCTGGAAGACCCCCTGATTCAATTCAACTTGTCTGCAAAAAGTTCTTGCTCTGACTGAAAGTAAAAAGCCTGTAATATGAGATCTGGACCCCCCCCCCATGTTTATATTCCTCATCAAGTGAGAACTTGTAGATGTCCAGGGAAGCCACATATAATTGAAAGAGTTGAACACATTTACCACTGCCAACATCTCTTTGATCTTTGTTTTGGTTGGTCTGATTTGTTCCAAAAAACACAGCCTGCTCTTTCACCCCAAGCAAAGTCTAATGCATCTGTGTGACTATAGTGGAGCTAAAATATACAATGGATTCAAATAAGTGGTCACTTCAACAAAATAGTTCAATTTCTGCAAATCCCAAAACTGGCATTTAACAGGTCAGGGGGTATTGATTTGATGCTGAGACCATACAGATTTAGGTACAGTTGTTGAACGAATATATATATATATATATATACATATATATATACATATATATATATATATATATATATATATATATATATATATATATATTGTTCCCTATTAGAAGCCTGAAACACTATAAGCTTGAAAATCAAAATCCTGAAACCAAAAGCCTGAAAATTCAAAATCCCGAAAACCCAAAATCCTGAAACTCAAAATCCTGAAAACACAAATAATGCTAATATGTCACTATAAAGACACTAATATCTACCAACTGATCCTGACCCTAACCCTAACCCTAAGGTCTGTCAATATCGCACACTCACCTGACCCGCGCCCTAACCCTAACTCACTTAAACCGCCCCTAACCCCAATATTTGTCACTATTGCATACATGCCTAACCTGCGCCCTAACCCTAACTCACTTAAACTGCCCCTAACCCTAACATAAAACCAACCGCACATTCACCTGAACCCAACGCATGACCTAAGACCACAGGGCTAACAATAGCAAAGCCACAATGACGTCAGTATGTCCATTTTGTGTTTTCAGGATTTTGAGTTTCAGGATTTTGGGTTTTCGGGATTTTGAATTTTCAGGCTTTTGGTTTCAGGATTTTGATTTTCAAGCTTATAGTGTTTCAGGCTTCTGATAGGGAACCATATATATATATATATATATATATATATATATATATATATATATATATATATATATAAATATGTAGAGGAATCAAGAGACTCATATCCTAGATGCAATGAATCCCAAAACCCAGTGAAATTCCTATGCCCCAGTACAGGATTCAGTGGAAAGATTCAGGGATAGGTCTAGAAACAGATATATTTTATCCTATGGAGAAAACTTCAGACGTATCTAGGAGATACTGCAGGAATACAATCCTGTGGGTTGAAATAAGATAAGATGTTTCAATATTTTGATGGAAACCATCTGAGAAGGAGATCTTTTATTCAAGTGAGAGATTTTTGACACTTTGAAACAGACTCTGCAAAGATAAGCAAGTCATCTAAATGAGCTTATACTCTAGAATAGGTCTAGAATAAGCTATCACTAGAGCTAGGCACTTTGTGACAGGGTAATGTAGAGAAGTGAAAGTGTAAGCCACAGACAAAAATAGAAAATGTTTGAAAACTGTGGCTATAGACTTGTGATACTAAACATCTTTTAATTCTAAGGTTAGCAAGACAACTGAAATGGGGATGATGAGGTAACACGTTGTAAAGGGATAGCATTTTGAAATCTGGATACAAACTGGTTCAGAAAGGAAAGATCCAGAACTGCTGTTCAAGATGTATTTCTTTGATGCCAGCAGCATCTTATTAAAAACCTTTCTATCCAAGACAGGGAGAGGTTTGATTTCCCCTAGATCTAGTACATGCTGAAAGTCAGGAAAAAATAAGGAAGTTAGATTAGGATGATAAGGGATTCCGTAAAAACAGGGACTCCCACAACCATGAGAACCCCTAACTGACTGTTGCCAAAGAGAAATGGAGATCCAGAAATAAGTGAAAAATAGAGACTGTCAGGGTGGAAGGGGGGATTTGTAGATAATCAGTCAGACTTGGACTGTCTTCTTGAATGTCTGCTTACCTAAAGATTGCTGAATCTGCTTAATTTTTTTATATAAAAGGATCTTGAACTATGGCTGGAAATTTAAACAAGCTTGGAGGAGGAAGGCTAAAAAACATGATTTCACCCCATGAATGAGTTTTCCTCTCTATCACGTTTTTTTCAGGAACTCTGAAGCAGATGGTCCAAAAACAATCTTCATATCATGAAGAGAAATCAAAACTTCTGCTTTTATACCTTCAGGCAAATTTAGGGAACATAACCATGCAAATATTGTCATAGCAGAGCCTATAGCTGCCACTCTGGAAAGAGTCAACAGTTGAGGGATAGGAATTTAGAGATGGTTTAGCCTCAAAAGAAGGAAAACAGGAAGCAATCAAAAATTAACCTTATAACTTGACAATTAAACATTCTAAAAATAAAAGTAACAGAAGATACTCTTTACCCAAATCTGGCAAAAGCTTTCCCATCCTTGTCATAAGGAGAAGTATTAGCATTTACTAAATACTTAGCTGCAAAACTTTTTAAAAAAGGAAATAACTGCAGGTTTGGATCTGTGAATAGGAAGCAAGTATTTATCAGGTTGACTAACCTCATACAAGTTAACTGTCTGGCTGTCAGTCATGTTGCAGGCGGTAATAAAAAATCCTTCAAAGCTAAAAGTATAGCATGAATTGTAATAGGCTGAAGAAAATCTGGTTTAAAAAATCATAATACCTTTTAAAGAAAATGTAAAGTCATATTGCCCACGGAGAAATATAAATTCATTCTAGCAATGGTTTCAAAAAGAACAATTATTCCAGATAAAAATCAGAAAAAAATACTACCAGAAAAAGAACCTGATGGTGTCAGCAAAATAAATGAAGTAGGTCTCTGTAATTCTATTCCCTGCTGAAAACATTGGAAATAATCATAAACAGAATATTTTTTCTTTTATGAGGAAACACAAGATTGGGAAGGGTCAAGAGTCTGAACAAAGTCCTTGGGCTAAGTCCAATAAATAGCTAATAAGATAGACTGGTAAACTTATAATTCCAGATGGCAACTATTGAAGATAATTTTATGCCACTTGCGAAGGTTTAATCACCATGTCTGGTACACTAGCTAAGATCACTCCTTATTGGTCTTAACTGTACAAATAAAAATTCCAGCCAATGAGAGTCCACCTGTCCTGGATCATCTCCAAGCCCATTATTAACAAGTGTACATAAGTTAAATCTTTGCATGCTTTAGTTCAATGTAATTTAACACTCATCCATCTTTATAATAAAGGATTTTTAACTTTGACTGAGAGTTCAACACATTCTTTGCTAAACATTGCTCTAACATGAATCTTTACACAGTGGCATTCCTTTTGTTGCTTCTTCTTGCAGGTGGTTTACCTGATTTCATTCACCTGAAGGTAAGGGAGTCTGGTTAATGCTGAGGATAAACAAGGCTACAACTTTAAGTCCTTTTCAGAACTAACTTCATATTTGTTGTGTTTTGTTTTTGTTTGTCCCTTCCCAAGTGAGGGTAGGGTTTGATAGATGTTTCCTCTTATTTGGATGATTCCCATATTTTTTCTAGGAATGCAGAGACAGGGAAAGGTAAAAATTTTACTTTTTGCTCATTTTAAATATAAATCTCCCTAGACTGATTCATTACAGGGACATTAAGATGTGTGATTTCCAAGGTGGCCTGTCTAGGGAGACATTCCCCACACCATGAATAACAAGAGTGATTCTCCTGTGCCTGCCACAGGCACTCCAGAAATCACAGAGGAAGTGTCTAACTATTGGCAAAGCTTCTGGTGTCATTCTAAGGGAATCCAGTATCTGTCTGCGTGGTATGGCATGATCGACAGACCACGAAGCTTTGCCAGAGATAGCCTGCACTTGTCACCCCTGGGATTCTGGATACTGGCTAAGGCTCTTGCCACTCCTATAGTACCTTTTTTAGGCAAGGTTCAAATGACAAATTCACCACTGTAACAGGTACAAGCAAGCAAAATCTAAGGGGAATGCTACTCAATGCTAGAAGTCTAAACTTCAAAATGCACTCACTCAAGGCACTCCTTAAAGTGGAGAACATTGACATCTGTGCAGTGACAGAGACCTGGTTCAAGGCTCCAGAGAGCACCCCTGCATTACCAGGCTATAATTCATACCACACCTATCGGCAACCTAACCTGGACCAAAACACTAAAGGCGGAGGCAAGTCCATATTCATTAAGGATATCCACACTTCCAGGCTAGTTGCTCAGCATAATGCATCCGAGATTATCCAAGTGCAACTAACTCTGGGCAAGACCGCAATCCAAACTGTAGCTTGCTACAGATCTCCCACCATGCCCCAGGATTCCCACTCCTCATTTTTTGATACACTGGAAAATATTAGGGTACAACCCAACACCATAATAATGGGCAATTTCAACTACCTCACCATTAACCCGGAAAACTACTCATACCAACTCTTTAGCTCAACATTTCATGGAATTCATAAATTTCAATGCCTTGGATCAACTTATCCACACCCTCACCAGGGGCAGCAATATCCTAGACCTGGTCATTACCAACATGAATGACTGGTGTTCCACACCAGAGGACAATTCCTCATTGGTCAGATCTGACCACAAGCTAATCACCCTAGACATCCACATCCTACCCCCACCCCCCATTAGGGAAACCACCTTAAAAAAAATTCTCCAAAGCCAACTTCACACTTCTCAAGACAGAAGTGTCAAACTTCACCACACCCATGCAGACAGACAAAAGAGGTTGAATCCTACACAAATGCACTTTATAAGCACTTACATGAGTGCATGGATCGTGCTACCCCTAACAGAACCAAGATGCTATCTTCCAAAAAAAGAAAGTCAATCTGATGGTCCCTGCCATAAACAAATTCTACAACAGAAGAAATAAACTGTTGCAAAAAAGAGTAAAATCTCATGATTGGAGGAACTCCCTGGGCAGTCTCAGTAAGAAGCTGAGATCCCTCATAAAATCCTCCAAAGCTAGTTATGAAAACAAAATTGCCACTGATTCTAAAGACAACCACAAAGCATTCTACAGCTATGTCAAGAATCTCAATGGCAACACTCAGATCTGCTCTGAGTTATAGCATAATGGCACTAAATATACAGAACCAACTGATATTGCCAACATCCTGGCAGATAGGTTCAGTGAAAATTTTATCCCACTCTCACCCCCTAAAGGGCCCATCTCTATACCGGAAGAATGCAAAGTTCCTGTAATCATGGCTGCACAGGTAAAAACCACACTTTCCAAAGTCAAGAACACAGCATTCATAGGACCTGACAACATCCCAGGCTGCGTTCTACATGAACTACAGAATAAACTGGCACCCCACCTAAGTACCATGTTCAATCATAACTTCATCTCAGGCTTTGTGCCCACTGAATGGTGCACAGAGACGGTTATCCCATTCCACAAAGGGGGAGCCACCATGGACCCCGGGAACTACTGCCCCATTAGCCTGATGAGCCTGGAATGCAAGGCCATCGAACCTATCATCATGGAACTTATAAACAAAGACATTGGTAATCTCCAAACTCTGGACCCTACCCAGTTTGGGTTTGTAAAAGGCAGATCATGTCTCCAAACCCTGATAGACTTCTTTGAAACAGTCACCAAAACCATAGGCGAGGGTAAGGTGGTGCACACAGCCTATCTAAATCTTGCCAAGGCTTTTGACACCATCCCTGCACTCTGGAATTACAGATAAACTCACTAAACTAGGCATAAATCCCTATGTCACAAGATGGGATTCCAACTGGCTGACTGACAGAATCCACACTGTGAAAGTAGCAGACTCCAAATCCAACTTCAGACCAGTGACAATGGAGTACCACAGGGTTCAGTCCTGGGTCCTCTCCTGTTTCGTATCTACCTCACTGAAGTACAGGCTAACACAGAAGGTCTTTGGCTAATGAAGTTCACAGATGACTGCAAACTAGGAGCCATGATCAAAACTCCTAATGATGTGGACATCCTATAAAAGGACCTCACTGAGACAGATGCCTAGCGTCAAAGCCATGGCCTTAAGCTCAATGCCAAAAAGTGCATTGTCATCCCCTTTGGTAAAAACTCTGTACCCATGAACTACCACATGGGTGGTAGTCTACTTAACACTGAAAGTATGATAAGAGACCTTGGGACACAGGTGGACAGTAGTTTCTCCTTTGATAATCACATTGCCACAGTAGTCAGGAAATCCTTCTACATGGCACACCTCATCCATGAAAAAAGAGGTCATTGTCCCCCTCTACTTGTCACTCATTAGACCCATTATAGAGTACAATGCCCCTTTTGGTATGTAACTCACAAGACATCTGCAGAAACTGGAAAGGCCGCAGAAATACCTCAAAAAGAGGATTACTGGCCTCAAACAGATGCCCTACGCAGAGTCTCAAAAAACTCCAGCTTTACTCCATTGCATATTGCCTACTCAGAGGCGATCTCTGCCTAACATACAAAGCTATATCAAACCCAGAGCTGTTGGACATGCTCCACGTAAAGAAATCCCAATTGCTCCGAGCTACATGCTCTAGGGACCTAAACCTTGTCACCCCAATAAACAGAATATGCTGGAGGGATAGATTCCTGTCCCAGAGACTTCCCATACTCTGGAACAAACTACCTATATATATCAAACAAAGCTCCTCATTAGCACTCTTCAAGAAAAATCTTGATGATTGGATGGGAAATAGAAAATTCACCCCGGGGATCACTTCTGTGGCTCTGCTCGACAGGGGCACGGGAAATTAATTTTCTTGGGTGGCGAAAGCCAGGGTATCTTTTTGGCTAGGCTTATATAGGCCTTAATTCTAAGCTTGCTTCCCCCCTTTCCTGTGGCATGTCTTGTCCATATACGGATTTGCTGTGTCCCAGACTGTTTGTGAGCTCCTGACCCCCCTCCCGCACTTAACTAGGGTTAAACTATTCCTGGTTCCATAAAGTCTGTTCTTCAAATTTTCCCTTGCAACTAGCCAGCTTTTTAGTTTTAGCACTCAAATCTGTTTCTTTGAGCTCAGCACTTGTTTAGAATTCATTGTAAACACTAAATAAGTTACAAATTACTACAGTACTCAACTTTCCTCACTTGTCTAGAGGAAAACAGTGTTTAGTACTTAATAATAAAGAAACTATTCAGGCATGTCTAAAGGTCAGCTCCCAGTGTTTTCTCCTGTCTACCTGATGAATCTGGGCATCTTGGGACAATGCAGCAATTGCCTCATGTACACAGACAACTCTCTCCTCCCAACACTATGACCTGTGAGAGATGCATTTATATAGCCAAACTTGAAGCAAAGCTCTCTTCACCGAAGACTGGACTAGACAGTCAAGAGGAGAAGGTAAACACTTGCACCGTACCACACTCATCACATAGACCCTCAAAACCTACACCAACAAAACACACAAACAGAAGCAGAAAACACACACCTACATTCACAGAGGCTCTCAGTAAAAATCTGCCCAAACAACCAAGACCTCCAAAGCAGAAATGCAAGCAACCTCCATCCCCCAACACAACCCAAATGACACATAGCCCACATACTCAGTGTGCCACTCATTTACAGCCCATAAGGCATAATGTACCCAACACTCTAATCATAGGTAACTCTATAGTTAGGCACACTGATGTTTCACTCACCAGGCTAAACAAGGAAAAAGTTAATGTCAGCTGCTTATCAGGTGCCAGGATCCACCACATAACACATGCACTCAGGTCACTCCACAACAAGTGCAAATATGACTCTGTTGGAGTGAATGACCTGTCAAGTACCTCCCTGGACTACATGAAAAGAGACATGGAGGAGCTCTCCGATCTTGTAGCCCAGGCAGGTATGACCCTAACCCTGAGTAGCATCCTGCCATCACCCAGAATTATACCACAGTACAAGGACAAAATGATTGACTTTAACAATTGGCTAAGCTTCTGGTGTCATTCTAAGAGAATCCAGTATCTGTCTGCCTGGGAAGACATGATCGACAGACCACAATGCTTTGCCAGAGATGGCCTGCACCTGTCGCCCTTGGGATTCCAGATACTGGCTAAGGCTCTTGCAACCCCTATAGTGCCTTTTTTAGGCAAGGTTCAAATGACAAATTCACCACCGTAACAGGTATAAGCAAGCAAAATCTGAGGGCAATGCTACTCAATGCTAGAAGTCTAAACCTCAAAATGCACTCACTCGAGGCACTCCTTAAAATGGACAACATTGACATATGTGCAGTGACAGAGACCCTGTTCAAAGCTCCAGAGAGCACCCCTGCATTACCATGCTATAATTCATACTACAGAAAATAGCACCAGCTACCTGATAAAAAACTGGCTCACACAAAACAATCAGATGTAAAGAAAAACAGGATGAGCCAGTCACCACTGCTGATATAAATCCACTTTAATTGTAGAGACAAAAAGTAAGCGCTTTCACATTCCACTCGACCACTTCATCAAACTCAAATAAAAAGAATTTTATTTGAGTCTGATGAAGCGGTCGAGAGGATTGTGAAAGCACTTACTTTTTGTCTCTACAATTAAAGTGGATTTTATATCAGCTGTGGTGACTGGCTCAGCCTGTTTTTCCTTATATATAATTCATACCACACCCTTCGGCCACCAAACCCAGACTGAAACACTAAAGGTGGAGGCATGTCCATATTCATTAAGGATATCTA
Organism: Protopterus annectens; assembly: GCF_019279795.1. Taxonomy (NCBI): domain Eukaryota; kingdom Metazoa; phylum Chordata; order Ceratodontiformes; family Protopteridae; genus Protopterus; species Protopterus annectens. The sequence continues at coordinate 1,449,588,347 of NC_056746.1, read as the reverse complement.
CACCTCCAAGCCAGTTGCTCAGCATAATGCATCCGAGATTATCCAAGTTCAACTAACTCTGGGCAGAACCGCAATCCAGATTGTAGCTTGCTACAGACCCCCCACCATGCCCCAGGATTCCCACTCCTCTTTTCTTGATACACTGGAAAATATTAAGGTACAACCCAACACTCTAATAATGGGTAATTTCAACTACCCTACCATTAACTGGGAAAACTACTCATGTAGCAACTCTTTTGCTCACCGTTTTCTGGAAATCATCAATTCCAAAGCCTTGGAACAACTTATCCACACCCCCACCAGGGGCAGCAATATCCTAGACCTGGTCAACACCAACATGGGTGACCGGTGTTCCACACCAGAAGTCAGCTCCTCGTTGGTCAGATCCGACCACAAGCTAATCACCCTAGACATCCACATCCCGCTCCCACCCCCCATTAGGAAAACAACCGTAAAAAATTTCTCCAAAGCCAACTTCACGCTTCTTAAGACAGAAGTGGCAAACTTCACGACACCCATGCAGATGGACAATAGAGGTACAACTGCTGAATCCTACACAAATGCACTTTATAAACATTTACACGAGTGCATGGATCATGTTATCCCTAACAGAACCAAGATGCTATCCCCCAAAAAAGAAAGCCAATCTGGTGGTCCCTGCCATAAACAAATTCTACAACAGAAGAAATAAACTGTTGCAGAAAAGAGTAAAATCTCATGATTGGAGGAACTCCCTGGTCAGCCTCAGTAAGAAGCTGAGATCCCTCATAAAATCCTCCCAAGCTAGTTATGAAAACAAAATCGCCACTGATTCTAAATACAACCACAAAGCATTCTATAGCTATGTCAAGACTCTCAATGGCAATACTCAGATCTGCTCTGAGTTACAGCACAATGACACTAAATATATAGAACCAACTGATATTGCCAACATCCTGGCAGACAGGTTCGGTGCTAACTTTACCCCCCTCTCACCCCATAAAGGGCCCATCTTTATACAGGAAGAATGCAAAGTTCCCGTAATCATGGCTGCACAGGTAAAAACCTCACTCTCCAAAGCCAAAAACACAGCATCCATGGGACCTGACAACATCCCAGGCTGCCTTCTACATGAACTACAGAATGAACTGGCACCCTACCTAAGTACCATGTTCAATCATAGCCTCACCTCAGGCTTTGTTTCCATTGAATGGTGCAACGCAACAGTTATCCCACTCCACAAAAGGGGGGGGGCACAACAGACCCTGAGAACTACCGCCTCATTAGCCTGATGAGCCTGGTCTGCAAGGCCATGGAACGTATCATCATGTAAGTCATAAACAAAGACATTGGAGATCTGCAAACTCTGGAACCCACACAGTTCGGGTTTGTAAAAGGTAGATCATGTCTCCTAAACCTGATAGACTTCTTTGAAGTAGTCACCAAAGCCATAGATGAGGGTATGGTGGTTCACACAGCCTATCTAGATCTCACCAAGGCATTCAACACCATCCCCCACTCTGGAATTATAGATAAACTCATTAAACTAGGTATAAATTCCTATGTCACAAGACGGGTTGCCAACTGGCTTACTGACAGAACCCACACTGTGAAAGTAGCAGACTCCAAATCAGACTTCAGACCAGTGACAAGTGGAGTACCACAGGGTTCAGTCCTGGGTCCTCTCCTGTTTGGTATCTATGTCTCTGAAGTACAGGCTAACACAGAAGGTCTTTGGCTAACAAAGTTTGCAGATGACTGCAAACTAGGAGCCATAATTGAAACTCCTAATGATGTGGACATCCTACAAAAGGGCCTCACTGAGACAGATGCCTGGTGTCAAAGCCATGGTCTTAAGCTCAATGCCAAAAAATGCATTGTCATCCGCTTTGGTAAAAACTCTGTACCTATGAACTACCACATAGGCAGCAGTCTACTTAACACTAAAAGTGTGATAAGAGACCTTGGGACACAGGTGGATAGTAGTATCTCCTTTGATAATCACATTGCCACAGTGGTCGGGAAATCCTTCTATGTGGCACACCTCATCACAAAAGGTTTCTCATCCAGAAAAAAAGAGGTCATTGTTCCCCTCTACTCATCACTCATTAGACCCATTATAGAGTACAACGCTCCTTTTGATATGTACCCCACAAGACATCTACAAGAACTGGAAAGGCCACAAAAATACCTCACGAAGAGGATTACTGTCCTCAAACTGATGCCTTACACAGACCATCTAAAAAAACTCCAGCTTTACTCCGTCGCATATCGCCTACTCAGGGGTGATCTCTGCCTAACATGCAAAGCTATGTCAAACCCATAGCTGTTGGACATGCTCCACTTAAAGAAATCCCAATCCCTTCAAGATACACGCTCTAGGGACCTAAACCTTGTCACCACAATAAACAGAACATACTGGAGGGATAGATTCCTGTCCCAGAGACTTCCCATACTCTGGAACAGACTACCTATCTATGTCAAACAGAGATCCTCATTAGCACTCTTCAAGAAAAATCTTGATGATCGGATGGGTAATAGGAAATTCACCCCGGGGATCACTTCTGTGGTTCTGCTTGACAGGGACCCAGGAAAATCATTTTCTTGGGTTGTGAAAGCCAGGGTACCTTTTTGGCTAGGCTTGTATAGGCCCTAGGGCTAATAGCCTAGTACCTACCTATGAACCTATGAACCTATGAACAAATGGATTTGGCAGAGGGATGCCATTTACCCCCATTCCACAGGAAAATAAAAACAGAATTTTATTTTCTAATTGTCTCTTTCAGTACAAAGTGTGCTTATTTTGCTTATGTGGATGATATGCCACCTTTCAGAGGCTGATGAAACCCTTCTCCTGACATATTGTTGTATACCTGCATGGCATTGTCATCCAGAGGATGGGAAATGCACTTTCCTAAAGTGCAGACTGTTGTAAAAGCCATAAGCAAAGCAGGCTTAACTACAGTATGCGTTGTTATAAAATAAAGTGGGTGTAGAGGAATCCAAGTATTTGGGGTATATTATAGGAAGGGGGATGATAACACAACAACTAGAAAAGATACAGGCAGTAAAAGATGGCCTATATATTTAGTATGAGACATTTGAAGATTTTCCTTGGACTAAGGGGTAACACAGAATGTTTGCAAACACGTTTACAATTATTGATTATCCTTTGACAGAGATAGTATTTAATGAGCTAGAGTCTTTTGTTTGAGCCTGTGTTAGTAACTCCCAGTTTTACTAATGAGCATATCTCAAATACCGATGTGTCTGACAAGGGTTGGAAGGCAGTGTTATGCTAACTTTCAATGTGAGGATTGTCCTGTCTGTTGTTAACAACAGAAAGCTGATCAGTTATTGAAAGGAGATGTTTAAATATTGAAAGAGAGTGGCTAGCAATGAAATGGATTTCTGTGCCTTAAAATACTATTTGTATTTGGTCCTCTGCTTGATAATAGATCATGCCCCCTTTGCAAGGATTTAATCATAGACAACTGATAATAGCAAGCTGAGCTGGTGGTCACTATCCCTCCGACCTTTTCACTACAGAGTAACCTGCAGACCTCTCCTAGCCAACAGGAATGTTGATGCACTGTTCGGGGCCTACAACTCATTTTTGTGACTCTGAAATCCCTGGATTTGTGCTGGGCAAGGGGGTGATTATATAATTTTGGTTATTTTGAAGTTCTGTGTCTGTCTTTAAATGTGTGTTGCAGTATAAAGTGTGGGGGAATGTTCTCATAACAATTAGCTAGAAAATAAAGGTGCAACTAACAGTCAAGGTGGTATACAAGGAGACTGTGTGAAAGAAGCAGGCAAGATGTTAAATCCTCACATGGAAATTAATCTGAAGGAAGATGCGCAAGTGTGGAGTGGGAAGGCCCACTCAGGACTAGCCTATGGAGTGTTAACTATGTAGTATACATTTTGAAAGTACCTGCTTCTTGAGTAAAAACTGGATTGGTGAGAATTCTGAAGGCATTGACTTTCACTGTGTTACAAGAAAACTGGATATAGTGGTCCATGAAAAGAAGACAAAAGTAGCATTGATCATTGAAATCACCACACCCAGTGACTACAGTGTCTTGCGTACAGAGAGACACAGAGTCATAAAATAACAGGATTTGCAGGCAGAAATGAGAGCAATGTGGAAAAAAGATACCTAGATACCCAGACAATTCCAATAATAGTAGGAACAATGGGTCTTAAAAATAATCTACAATTGTATTTAGATATGCTACCAATACATGTAACCACATATGAATTGCAGAAGGAATCATTACTGGGTACGTTGTCGATGCTGTGAAAAGTACTTCTGGCTGACATAAAAAATGTTATCTAACTCCCTACTCAAGCTGATCTAAGTATAATTGTGATTTTTAGTTTGAGCCCCAACAGAGTGCACACTAGCAGGGTTCCCTAGCTTTTACAGCAGGTGGCAGAAACAGCCACAAATCCTCCCAAAGAGCCTTCACCTATACAGCTTTCTAAGGCTTTCTGGATCAAGCTATTCATTATAGTGTACTTTCCAGGTCTACCTTCTTACCCTGTCTGTTTTTAGACTTTACCCTAAGTAACATCCTTAAACTCTGGCCTATAAAGTTAATTAACTAAATTACCATCTACAGTCACTATCACTCTATCAGTGCACAACCATTGCCTGCAACCACTGATACATTTTTGGCACTCACCTCTGCTGGTTTTACCCACACTCCGTTCGCCCTGCGGGCTCACTCCACTCCCCTACCCTACCCCTAAATCCCACCCACCCCCACTACCTCTAAACTTATACATATTCATAATCACCTGACTCAAGTCCTCCTCCAATTATCAGTCCCAATCAATTATCAATTATCACCTTTCACAAACCAAACCCCAACCCCACCTCACTACAACACCACTACTACCATTCCGACTTAAATTACAATGCAAATCCTTCTACCCTCACTCCTACTTGCCCTGACTTCCCTATCCTACACCACATCCATACAAACAAGCATCCCCCTAGACAATACCTCCTTCCATACAACACATACTATAAAATCCAACCACCCCCACATACATTTCAAAGTCTGTCCAACACTATTTAACACTAGTATTATCCTACACACCCCAAAGTCCAACCCATTATCAACCATCAATAAAAAATCAGATTATGTATCCCTCTCTAGCCTAACCTATGCCATCAAACACCTTTTCAAACTCAGCAAAATACTTCTTATTGCTGGTGACATACACCCAAACCCAGGTCCCTCTTCCTCTGATCTCCCCAAAAGATCTCAAACTGATCTCCTAATAATTAACATCAACACTAGAAGTATTTCCAACAAACTCCAAGAACTGCATGCTTTTATTACTCACTACTCTCCTGATATTCTAACTATTACTGAGTCCTGGCTAAAACCACATATCCCTAGTGAAGAAATCCTACCACCAGGTTATAACATCATAAGGCAAGTTAGAGCAAATAGGAAAGGTGGTGGAGTAGCAATACTGTTTAAAAATGAAATAAACCTAAAGCCATTCCATACCCCTCTACCTACTTTTCCTAATGCTGAAATCATAGCCTCTACCCTATCATTAAACAAGAATAAAACAATTAACATTCTATGCTGCTATATCCCTCCTGGAAATAATTCACCAGTCATAGAAGAAATCCTTCACTGGCTTAATCTGAATTCCCCTCAAGAAACAATCTTACTAGGTGACCTTAATACTGACGGGCTAGCTTGCAGCTCCAGCAACCCCACCAACCAAATAAATCTCTATGGTTCAGCCAACTAATTCTGGAACCCACCAGAACTGATAAAAGAAACCAAGAACAAACCATTATTGACTGGACACTAGTCAATAACCCTAAACACCACTATCAGACTGGTTGTTTACTAGATACACTCAGTGACCATTTGCCCACTTTTCTCCTAAGGAAATATACTAGTCAAAAATTCATTACTTATAGACTAATCAGAGATGATCGTCGATCGCAACTGTACCACAGACAACCTAAATAGCATTCTAAAGCAATGTGACTGGCAGCCTCTAAAAACCCTTCACCTTGATCAGGCAGCAGAATACTTTAATAAGACATTCATTTCAGTTCCAAACTCCATTGCACCAGAGAGAAAGATCAAAACTAAAACTAACTGTGCTCCCTGGTTAAGCAGGGACACAAGAGCCCTACAAAAACCAGAGACAAGGCCTGGAAGAAATGGAAACAAGAAAACACGCATCAAACTAAACAAAATTATAACCAACTCAGGAATCTAGCTAAAAAAACATACTAAACTAGATAAACAAAACTACTTCTTTGATCTCCAAAACAAACACCCAAATAATCCCCAAACGTTCTGGCACAGTATCAACTCCCTACTGAAACCTGGCACTATCACTACCCCCACCCCTTCCACCTCCAATGAAAACAATAATGATATAGCTTCCCAGTTTAACTGTTATTTCATAAACTCAATCCAAACCTTGTCCAACCAAATACATAACTCTTAACAACTTATCAGCCACAACTGCATGAACCCTTCCCTTCAGCACTACTAATCTTCTACCTTTCTCTCTCTCACCTGTCCCTACATCTAAACTCAAACAACTCCTCCACACCCTAAAACCTACTACTCTTGCAGCAGACAGAATACCTGCAAAATTCCTAAAAAACACAGCTGACTCCCTATCCTACCCAGCCTCAATCCTAATAAACAGGTCCATTCAAGAAGCCTATGTACCTCAACTATGGAAAATATCTTGCATTATACCTCTGCATAACGTTGGAAATCTTATGACTTTTCCAACTATTGGCCTATAGCTATACTATCCCCTTATCCAAGCTCTTAGAGAAATGCATACATTACCAAGCCATGCAATACTTGAAAACAAACAATCTTCTCTCCTCCACCCAACACGGATTCCGGCCTCACCATAGTACAACTTCTGCCCTTCTCTCCTTTACCAATCAAGTTAACTATCATAGAAACAACAATAACTATGTATCTGCTATCTTTTTGGACCTGTCAAAGGTATTTGACATGGTCTCACATCCTAAACTATTGGATGCTCTCCACTCACTATACTTTACTTCTCCCACTATCTCCTGGTTCAAAAGTTACTTATCAGACAGAAAATAAACTGTGCAATGGCAAAATCAACTATCCCCACTCTCACTAACTCCATAGGCGTACCACAAGGCTCAACATTAGGCCCACTTCTCTTCTCTATTTTTACAAACAATTTACACACCTCCTCCAAACAAGCCTCACTAACAGAGTATGCAGATGACTCTACACTCATCTGTGCAGCCCCATCTGTCAACACCTTGCTAGAGCAAGCCCAAGAATCATTCTCTGCCATTGCAACTTGGATCACAGACATCCAACTTATCCTAAACCTCAACAAAACAAAACTTCTCCTGTTTACCCCTAACAAAACTAAAACTACTCCTGCTGATTTCTCTGTCTTATCAAAAAATGGAACTATCATTTCCCCATCCACCCACACAAAGCTCCTAGGGATAGAAATAGACAAGAACCTATCCTTTGATCTACACATAGCTCAAACAATCCAGAAAGTTCATAAAAAAATGGAAACCCTTTATAGACACAAAACTTCCTCACAGACAACACAAGACTCACTCTAGCTCAAACTCACCTCCTATCAACACTTACCTATGCTGCTCCAATCCTGACATATATTAAAAAATCACTTCTGCATAAACTAGAGTCATGTTATAATAAAATAACCAAATTTACCAACAACTCCACTTTCAGAACACATCACTGCCAAGTACTAAAGCAATTACAATGGCTAGAATTCCCACACCTACTATCTTACTTACATCTCACTTATGCCTTCAACATCATAAACTACCCAGAGAAAACTCCAGCCCTACAACAGCTACTAACCTCCTACTCTTCCAGTCGCCCTCTTCGCTCATCAAACAAACCTCTCCTCAGTATCACATCTGCAAACAACACTGCAGGCAAATCCCTTTTATCCCATATCATAGCTAAACAATGGACCAACCTTCCCACTAATATATCCTCTGCAACAACAAACTTTAACTTTAAAAGACTATTAAAACCACATCTCAGGAAAAGCTGGATCTGTCCATGTATTACTTGAAAATTCATATAGCTTCGCTCCTCATCCATAACACTCTTAACATCATATACACTTGTGCTTGCACACTCACATATACTCACTTCCAATTAAGCCACACTGGCTTGCTACCTCCTTCAGTGTACACTCACTAGGAAATGTAAACAGTCATTTAAAATAGCAGATGTAGTCACTACCATTCTTTTGTAATATTTTGTCTACAGATATTGTAAGATATTGTTATATTCATGTAACCCTATATGAATTATTGTGATAGATTCTTGTATATGTCTACCTCTAAACATTTGTATTTTTATACTTATTGATATTGTATTGTTCTTGTTTTGTATTGTTCTTGTTTTGTTTTCTTCTTGTCAAATGTGGAGCTTTTCTCCCCGGGCATCCATTGAAAACGGACCTGGTCCAGTTGGATTTTTTCCCGGTTAACAAATGTAAAATAAAATTAAATACAATAAAATAAATAAATAATGCTAATTTCATGAACTTTAATTGTACTTTGACTTAAGAATGAGGTCCATTCCCGTCATGGTATTAAAAAAAAAAAAGACTTGAGAAATTAAAATAAAAGGATGAGCTGTGTGGATTAAATACTGTTTAGAGGAATTTACTAATGTATTATATGCCATCATTTAAAGGCAAGAGGGTTAATATTTAGGTTTGTATATTGAATACACTTTTGTTTTATATCTTGTACTGCATCCAGTGTTGTTTTGTAATATACAAAATAAATAAATAATTGAAAGAAAGAGTAATGAAGTTTTAAGGACAATGTTCAGAGTACTTGATCACAGACATATCTCCTGTGATGCTTTGCTTAGGGCAAAGATTATGAGTTATGCATTCATAAAGCATGTACTTAGAATCAGTTTAACCCTATGGGCCGGATTCATGAAGGCTTGCACAGAGTCTAAGAGTAGTGTAAGCCGGCAGACAGCCAATATGTCTGCTGAGCGATCCAGCAACAGCCAGCAGGGGCATGCATGAAAGCTCCTAAAACTACTCTTGCACGGACAGTGTTATGTTATACAAATTACCTAATTTGCTGCTGAAAGCTATGCAAATTAGGTAATTGTGCAATCCAGGAAACACTAACCTGTCTGTGGAAGAGTAGAGTTATTTGCAGAAATGTACTCCGTTGGTAACGGAGTACCGTTCTGCAAATAGCAAAACAGAGCTATGACAGCTCCAAATAAAGGATGCATCCAGTTGAGGAAGCATGCCAATGGCCAAATATAAGGCCATTGACATTTTGATCTGTTGAAAATTAACAAAAATCTATTTTTTCCCCGATCTCTGAAGTTTAACTGCCGTGCAAATGTGAGGCGCTTTAAAAAACAGAAAAAAAAAAAAAAAAATAGGCATTGTTATTAAAAATATTCTTCTGCCATGCAGGTGAATGGCAGGCTGAAGACAACATGGCTACTGAGTAGTGTTTGCTAAGGGGGGAAGCTCAGTTTGAGAGATGTAATCAAGCATTAGTAGGCAATCCTATGCAAATGAGGATATGGATAGTGAATCCCAATTTTCCCTGGCATGTGAGCCATGTCCCTAGAGTGTAAGTGTAGAAGTAGGGGAGTAGTAGAGTAGAAGATAGGTGACATCATAAGGGGGTATATATGAAAGAATGTAAGCTCATTGGAACAGAGTGGCTTGTGTTTGCTGTGAGTTGCTCAGGATTGGAAGAGGTGTGTCTACAGTTGTCTTAACTGAAACCCAGAAACTGAAGGTGTACTTCGTGGATATCACTGAATTTTCTTGCAAACGTGCTTACACCGTGTGTGCGTCTGTAAACCCATCTAAGCCTGGGTGTGCACGTGTGCACCCGCCTAAGCCTGTGTAAGCCTGTCTGCGCACGTGTGCACTCATGTGCACGTGTTTGCACTTGTTTGCGCGGTGCTGCCCCCTGTGGAAACAGAAAGGGAAAAGGAAGGAAAAGAAGTAGTAGGAAGTTAACCAAGGCGAACTAGCAGAGCTGCCAGGTGAAATCAATCAGAATCAGCCAATTACACAGGCAGTACACTAGCCCTGCCCAGTCCAGCACTTAAAACTCTGCAAACAACATTCCCCCATGTTTTTCTCAGAAACACTGCAACACTGCAGTATACAAACAGAGTGAAAACTTAAAAAGCTTAACTCAGACAAAAAAAAATGTCAGTGGCTGCCATTGCTATTATAAGGCAACATGTGCAAGATGCTGTGGGTGGTGCCATTGCAAATGCTGCTGAGCAACCCACAGTGAGGAGACAGAGAAGAGTGTACAGACCCAGGGTAACCTACCAGGGGCTACATGAGCTGGAGATAGTGGAGCATTATAGAGTGGACAGAGATGTCCTGCAGCAAATTGTTGAGCTGTACAGGCCATGCCTCACACACAGAACCAACAGAGGGGAACCCATCCCAGTGGAAACCAAGGTATGTGTTGGCCTAAGAATACTAGCAACAGGTACCTTCCAGAGACCAAATGGTGATATGATGGGGATTTCACAGGCATCAGCATCCAGGGTACTGCACCAGCTCCTGAATGCCATGTCAGCACATGTCGGTGATCATGTATATTTCCCCAATTCCCATGAGGCATTGGCCAGCAATATGCATCTCTTCCAGCAAATAGCGGAATACCCTGAGGTAGTGGGTGCAATTGACTGCATGGACATACACATCAAAGCACCAGCCAGTGAGCGGGGTAGGGCCTACATCAACTGCAAGGGCTTCCCCTCCATCAACTGTCAGGTCGTGTGCGATGCCCAGGGCATAATACTGAATGTGTGTGCTGGTTGCCCTGGAAGCTACCACGATTCCCATATCTGGCATCTGATGCAGCTGTACCAGACATTTGCCAATGGGGACATCCCTGACGGTCACCTAGTGGGGGATGCTGGATACTCACTGAAGCCGTGGCTGATGACACCCATCAGAAATTCACACACACCTGAACAAGAACTCCATAATGAGACACACGCACAAACACGAAATGTAATTGAGCGTGTGTTTGGGATGCTCAAGTCACGGTTCCAGTGTCTGGACACATCTGGTGGAGCCTTGCAGTACTCACCAACTACATGTACCCAAATTGTCATGGTATGTGCCATGCTACACAGTATGATCCTGTGAAAACAGCTGCAGCAGGAACAGCATGGGGCAGGGCCAAACAGCCCCCCACTATTGCCAAGGCCATCACAGGCACAGCGTGACTCAGAGGAATAGCAACCCGAGCCTGCCCCAGTAGGCAGAAGGAGGCGTGCCCAGTATGCCTTGGCCTTGGCAAACGGGCAACGCATAGCACATACACTGGCTCAGTAGGAACCCTGGAAATGATACCTCTCTCTGACTCGCACATAAAATAAAAGGGATGCCTAACTTGACACAACCTGTTTTCAAACATGTATAGGGAGTGTACAATGTGCATCTGAGATAGGCAGCCCTGCAGCACCACCTAAGGCATGATTGCCATGTTTTAAGCAATATAAAGCAGTGCTAAGCAGCTTTTACCAATATTTTGTATATGTAAACAAAATTGCCCACACTAACTAGTGCAATGTCGGGCAACATTGATCAATGTTGGGCAAGGTCGGGCAAAGTTGAGCAAAGTCAGGTAAACATGCTCATATTTGCTGTACTGTTCCTTAAGCAGTCTGGTCTGCCCAGCATGAAAATAAAAAGCAGTGACAGGGCTCGAACCCAGGATACTGTGCACTATAGTCACAGTACTGAACCACTAAGCCATGACAGCATTACACTGGCACAGACACAGCAGGACAATTGTACACTAATGCAAACACAAAGAAATGCTGTATCATGACCCTAAAGAGGCATATGGGTAACCTCCCCCACAGGCCTATGCAGACAGAGAACAGCAGACCAGGTGGTGTGATGTGGGTTGGGTAGGCTATGAAGTCTCAATCTAATATACATTACATCAGATGCTAAGACCCGCAGTACATTTGTATGCCTCAAGCCAGTATGATATGCAACAGTACAGACTGAAATGGTGTACCTTACATAGCAGTGCTGGCCTAGCAAATGTGTACAAGTGTCAGGTGAACCCCTCATCCTATGTACACCCACAGTAACAATCAGGTGTGCCCCCGGGTATTAATGTACAAAGAATAGCTGTCCCCCCCTGTATGTAGAAATGTTGATAAGTCTATGCAAAGTGTCTCATGGAAGCCCTGCAGGCACAGCATCATTCCTGTTGAGTTAAGACACAAAGGTGAGCCCTGCAGTAAAATACAACTTGATTTTCCACACACATATAGTATAAATGTGTATACCAGGCATGCTCACACACTTCAACAAATGTAGTGGATTTCATTCAGCAACACACTGAAAGGTCATACTGGGCATGCTCACACACTGAGGCCATGTCTGAGTATAGCAGTGGGCCACTCATATCTGGAAGTTGCATGTTTCACCCCAGGAACCTGTCACTATTCACCAATCCTGCCTTATGCACACAGTTATATGACAATAGACACATATAATATATTGGAACCCTATCATAATCAAACTATGTACCACAAGTACTTAAGTTGTTCACAGAAAGTGAAAAAGCAAAGAAGATCAGTAAACCTGCAATCAGTATCATCAACAAACAATGTACACTCCAAATATTATCCAATCCATGTTCTGGCAAAAGAATCCGTGAAGGCGTCCATAGAGAACCATGACGCTTCCTTCTGCTATGTCATAAATAGCAATGTACTCTCATATATGTCCTGAGTCAGTGCAAACTGTAAATGACTGACATTGCCAACATCCTGTCAGACAGGCCCATACATACATACCACCCTCTCACTGACAAAAGGCCCTATCATCATACCTGGAGACTGTGAAAGCACAGATATCACATATAGAATGGGTAAACAGCTCCTTCCAAACCTGAAAACACGGCATCTATGGGATTACATTCTTTCCCTAGCTGTGTCATAAGTGAACTCCAGAACAAACAGAGTCTGCACCTGAACAGTCTGCTGAGACTCACCCCCTGTACAGGATTTGAAACTGTTGAATGTGTTACAGCAATGTTTGACACACTCCACAAGTGTTGGTGCACAACAGAACATGGGAATTATTGTCTTATAAGCCTATTAAGCCTGATCTGCAAGGCCATGGAGTCCATCATGATGGAACTCATAAACAGAACTATTGGGAGCCTACAAACACTCAACCCCACCAATTACGGTTTGGTCATGGGCAGATCATGGTTCCCAAACCTGCTAGACTGTTTACAAGGCAGTCACCCAGGACATACATCAATGAAATGAGTTACACACGTCCCACATAGACCTTGAAAAGCCCTTTGCCAACATCCCAGACACATGTCATATCCACAAAATCAACACCCTGTGCATAAATATGTCTGTCATCTGATGGATTGCCAACTGGGGCACAGATAGATCACACAAGGTAAGAATTGTGGTCTCCTGTACAAGCTGGTAACAACTGCTGTCCCCCATGGCTCAGTCCTGGGACCCCTCCTGTCTGGTGTATACTTTTCAGAAATACAGTCAAACACACGAGGGCTATGTTTAGCAAAGTTTGTGGATGACTGCCAAAAAGTTGTCATAATCGATGTTTGGGATAACAGAGACATCCTTAAAAAGGGTCTCAGTCAGACAGATGTGGTGTCAAAAGTATGTCCTCGAGTTACAGTCATACAAATACCACATAGGCGCCAACACCCTAAATATGGAGGTGATAATAAGAGATCTATGGACAAATGTTGATAGTCATCTGTACTTCCAGAAACACATTCACAAAGTGGTCAGAAAATCATGCTATGTGTTCCCACAAACTACCAAGGTCTTTGCATGTAGGTCAAAGGAGGTTCCCTCTACTCATCAGTCATCAGACCCATCAGAGAGTACCACAACACACCTGCGATGAATCTGACTAGGCACCTTCAGCAGCTGGAAAGACCAATGAAGTACCTCAACAGGAGGATTACTGGCCTCAAACAGTTGCCCCATGTAACAAGACTGAATTTAACTTAATCTGTACTCTGTTGCATATTGTCTACTCAGGAGATCTCTGCCCAACAGATAGGTCTATGTCATGGCAACACTCAGATCTGTTCTGAGTTACAGCTCAATGGCACTAAATATACAGACCCAACTGATATTGCCAACATCTTGTCAGATAGGATCAGTGTTAACCTTACCCCCTCTCACCCATGAAAGAGCACATCTCAATAATGGAAGACTGCAAAGTTGCTGTCATCACGGCTGCACAGGTAAAAAACACTCTCCAAAGCCAGTATCACAGCATCCATGGGACCAAATAACTTCCCAGGCTGTGTTCTACACAAACTGCAGAACGAACAGGCACCACACCGACGTACCATGTTCAGTCATAGCCTCACCTCAGGCTTTGTGTCTGCTGAATGGTGCAAAGCGACGGTTATCCCACTACACAAGGGTGGAGACACCACGGACACCAGGGACTAGCACACCATTAGCCTGATGAGCCTGGTCTGCAAGGCCATGGAATGGATCATCATACAACTTATAAAAAAAGACATTGGTAATCTTCAAACTCTGGACCACAACCATGTTGGGTTTGCAAAATGCAGATCATGTCTCCTAAACTTGATAGATGACATTGAAGCAGTCACCAGAACCATAGACAAGGGTAAGGTGTTTCGCACAGCCATCTTGCCACGGCTTTCAACACCATCCCACACGCTGGAATTATAGATAAACCCACTAAACTAGGTATACATTGCTATGTCACAAGATGGGTTGCCAACTGGCTTACTGACAGAACACACACTGCGAAAGTAGCAGACTCCAAGTATGACTTTGGACCAGTGACGAGTGCAGTACCACAGGGCCCAGTCCTGGGTCCTGTCCTGTTTTGTATCTACTTCCCTGAAGTAAACTTTAACATGGAACGTCTGTGGCTAATGAAGTTTCCAGATGACTGCAAACTAGGAGCCATAATTGTAAATACTAAAGATGTGGACATCCTACAAAAGGGCCTCACTGAGACAGATGGATGGTGTCAAAGCCATGGGCTCAAGCTCAGTGCCAAAAAGTGCATTGTCATCCCCTTTGGTAAAACTCTGTAGGCATGAACTATAACATAGGCGGTAGTATACTTAACACTGAAAGTGTGAAAACAGACCTTGGGTCACAGGTGGACAGTGGACACACCTGTGATAATCCCATCCCCACAGTAGTCAGGAAATCCTTCTATGTGGCACACCTCATCACAAAAGGTGTCTCATGCAGAATAGAAGAGAACATTGTTCCCCTCTACTTATCACTCACTAGATCCATAATGGAGTACAACACCCCTTTTGCTATGTACCTCACAAGACATGTACAACAACTGGAAAGCCTACAGCAATACCTCACAAAGAGCATTAGTGACCTGAAATACATGCCATACACAGACCATCTCAAAATGCTCCAGCTGTACTCTCTCGCATATCGCCTAGTCAGAGGTGATCTCTGCCTAACATTCAAAGCTATGTCAAACACAGAGCTGTTGGACATGCTCCATGTAAAACACTCACAATTCCTCTGATCTTCGGCCCCAAAACCATGAGTGAAATACAAAAGGAAGGGGTGTATTCATTTACCTTATGGATACCCACACCTTCAGGTTAGTGGCACAGCATGAGGCCTTGGACACCATGCAAGTGCAACTAACATTGGGCAAAGCTGCTTATCAGATTGTAGCCTGCTACAGATCACCTACCTTGTCTCAGGAACCTCACTCAGTATTCCTGAGAACAGTGAAAAATATAAAGGTCTTATCAAACACCATTATATGAGGAGATTACAACTACCCAAACATTGAGTGGGAGAATTCCTTGTGTACAACGTCCTTTGCCCAATGTTTCCTAGAGTTTAAAAACTCAAAAGCCCTGGAACAGCTGTTCACCACGCCCACTAGAGGTAGAGGTGACAGCATACTGGACCTGATCATCACCAACATGGGGTACCAGTGTTCCACGACAGAGATAAACCACTCACTGGTAATATCAGATCGTAAAGTAATCACACTGGACATCCACATACCGCCCCCCCCCCCCAGTCAAGGAAACCACTGTGAAGACATTTTCAAAAGCAAACTGCACACTTCCCAAGACCAAAGTGGAAAGTTACAAAGCCCCCTTGCTATAGGATAATGCTATACAATCTGACAAATCATTTACAAGTGCATTCTATGAGCATCTACAGGGATGCAGGGATTGAGACATGCCAAATAAAACCAAGATGCATTCCTCCAAAACATATGATAGAGCAAACTTCACAAAA
This sequence comes from Protopterus annectens, assembly GCF_019279795.1. Lineage (NCBI taxonomy): Eukaryota > Metazoa > Chordata > Ceratodontiformes > Protopteridae > Protopterus > Protopterus annectens. The sequence continues at coordinate 1,449,571,980 of NC_056746.1, read as the reverse complement.
GGAAAGGCATCACTGATCATTATTAGGAAGACACAATGATCACTCATAAAATAATCCAAGGCCAGTTTCTAAAGACAAATTGCCAAGGAATGTAAGAATAACAACCGCAAAGCCTTTGTTAGCTATACCAAACATTTAGGTGGCAACTTCCAAATATGCTGTCAGCTACTGACAAATGGCAAGAAATACACTGAACCAACTTACATTGCCCACATCCTGAGGGACAGGTTCAGTGCAAACTCCACCACCATCACCCCCAAAAGGGCCTGTGTCCATCCCAGAAGAATGCAGAGCCCCAGACTTCATGGACATGCAGGTAAAGACAACTCTCTTTAAAGCTAAGAACACAGCATCAATGGGACAGGATGGTGTTCCAGGCTGCATCTTACACCAGCCCCAAAAGGAACTACACCCTCACCTACATTCACTGTCCAGACTCAACCTTACCACAGGCTATGTACCCAAAGAATGGCATACACCAACAGTCATCCAGCTCCACAAAGGGGGTGCCACAACAGAACCAGGAAACCATTTCCCTATAGGTCTACTCAGCCTGATCTGCAAAGCTATGGAGCAAATTATCATGGAACCCATAAACAGAGACATTGGGGACCTCCAGACAATGGACTCTACCCAACTTGGCTTTGTTAAAGGTAGATCCTGCCTACTAAATCTAGTTGACTCATTTGAAACAGTTACCAAGGACATAGATGGAGGTTAAAGTAGTCCACACAGCCCACCTGGACCTCACTAAGGACTTTCGACACCATTCCCCACTCTGTCATCATGGACAAGCTTACCAGCTTGAACACTAACAGCTATGTCACATGATGGGTGGGCAATTGGCTCACAGATCAAACACACACGTTCAGAGTTGCGGGTGCCATGTCCGACTATAAACCAGTCACAAATGGCATCCCACAGGTCTTGGTCCTGGGACACCACCTGTTCAGTAGATACTGCTCAGAGGTACAGGCAAGCACGGGAGGAGTATGGCTGAACAGGTTTGCAGATGACTGCTAACTGTGGTCCATAATTGACTCTACGGCTGACACAGACATCCTCCAGAAGGGTCTTACAGAGACAGATACCTGGTGTCAAAACAATGCCCTCAAGCAGAATGCCAAAGAATGCACAGTCATCCCCTTTGGATAAAACAAAGTGCACACAAATTACCACATAGGTGGTAATCCAGTATGTACGGAGAAAGTAATTATGGCCCTGGGGACCCAGAGAGGTAGTAAACTCTCCTTTGATGATCACATGGCCAAAGTGTTTAGAAATTCCTTCTATGTACCCCACCTAATGTCACCTAATGTAACTCACTTTGTCTAGTCTGATGATGTCACCATCCTACAAATATACCTGTGGAATGGAGTACTCACAGTAATGTGTATATCGTGCCGTGTAAATGTGTACTCCTCTAGTATCATAAAGTAGTTAGATAGGGGTTTGAATCCTGCACTTGACAACTGTTTGTGTGTGATCTCTTTTGAGAGGAGCAACTTTTTTGGAGACTACTAAAACACCTTAAAAGTGGTATACTTATCTTTGTCAAGTCTGATGATGTCATGATCTTACAAATATACCTGTGTAAAGGAAAACTTCTAGCAATGTGTATAACACGTCGTGTTAATACGTATTCCTCTAGTATCATAAAGTAGTTAGGTAGAGGGTTGAATCTTGCACTTTACAAGTTTGTGTGTGATCTTTTTGGAGAGGAGCAACCTTTTTGGAGAGTAGTAAAACACCTTAAAAGTGGTATACTTATCTTTGTCAAGTCTGATGATGTCACCATCCTACAAATATACCTATGGGAAAGAAAACTCCCAGTAATGTGTATAGCACGTCATGTTAATGCATACCTCTCTAGTATCATAAAGTAGTTAAGTAAGGGTTTGAATCCTGCACTTGACAAGTGTTTATGTGTGATCTATTTGGAGTGGAGCAACCTTTTTGGAGAGTAGTAAAACACCTTAAAAGTGGTATACTTATCTTTGTCAAGACTGATGATGTCCCCATCCTACAAATATAGCTGTGGAAAAAAACAACTCCCAGTAATGTGTATAATGCGTTGTGTTAATGCGTATTTCTCTAGTATCATAAAGTAGTTAGGTAGGGGTTTGAATCCTCCACTTGACAATTGTGTGTGTGTGATTCACTTGGAGAGGAGCAACCTTTTTGGAGAGTAGTAAAACACCTTAAAAGTGGTATACTTATCTTTGTCAAGTCTGATGATGTCACCATCCTACAAATATACCTGTGGAAAAAAGAACTCCCAGTAATGTGTGTAGCATGTTGTGGTAATGTGTACGCCTCTAGTATCATAAAGTAGTTAGGTAGGTGTTTGAATCCTGCACTTCACAAATGTGTTTGTGTGTGGTCTCTTTGGAAAGGAGCAACCTTTTTGGAGAGTAGTAAAACACCTTAAAAGAGGTATACTTATCTTTGTAAAGTCTGATGATGTCACCATCCTACAAATATACCTGTGGAAAAGAAAGCTTGCAGTAATGTGTATAGCATGTTGTGTTAATGTGTACTGCTCTATTATCATACAGTAGTTAGGTAGGGGTTTGAATCCTGCACTTGGTGAGTGTGTGATCTCCTTGGAAAGTAGTAAAACACCTTAAAAGTGATATACTTATCTTTGTCAAGTCTGATGATGTCACCATCCTACAAATATACCTGTGGAAAGGAAAGCTTCCAGTAATGTGTATAGCATGTTGTGTTAATGTGTACTGCTCTATTATCATACAGTAGTTAGGTAGGGGTTTAAAACCTGCACTTGGTGTGTGTGTGTGTGTCACTGCTGGTCAATGTGTTGTGGGTTTTGCTTTTACTACTGTATGACATATCAGCATGACAACAGTATGTGCATTGCACATGTCAGGTAGCTGTGTGGCAAATACATATGCATACATGTGACCTCAATTATTTCATAGGTGGGAACCCTGTTTTCTCCATGAACACATCTTGCATCTTTGCCAGAGTGTGCTGCCACTTTCCAGACCTTAGGTCACATCTGTATGCTTGTGACAAGCCCGGCCACTGCAGTGATCCCTGGCCTAGGTCATCCATGTCACACACACTCTTTACGGTTTCTATTGAATAGTGTGAGTGAGGGTTTATGGCTGAGGTATATTTCAGACCTGCTTAAATGCAGCAAAGTCAGTCAGTGATGGCTATTCATTATAGGTGTACAGCAACCTTTGTGGATATGCATGCAGACCGCTTATTGCTTATGTGATCCACCGAGGGATTTCAAAATACCTTTGGAAATGTGATTACCAAAGGAGAGATGATGTAACACTTGGCTGCATGTACACATCAGTACCTGTTCAACATGTTGGTGGCTACTACCTATGTGGTACTGTGGGGATACTATGATGTGTAAAGGTGGATGACTATGCTTTAGTTGGCTTATAGCTTTACAGCATGGGTTTGACAACAGGTATCTGTCTGTATGATACCCTTGTGGAGGATGTGTGTGTCATCTGGAGAATGCATTATAGGCCACAGTATGCATTTCCAGATGTGGACGGATATATCCCTACTATGATTGCTTGTACCTAAGAGAGCTATATGCCAGACAGGAGTGGTCTCAGGAATGGGTGCAAGTGAATACCACTGGTTACTGGCATAGTATAGTACCTGAAGGAACCAAATGTTACTGTGTGTCCTACATCTGTGTGTCAGTTGTCAAGACATCATCTAACGATTGTTTATGGTCAGGCTGTTGAGGTTATGTATACTACCAGAATGCAAAACAATGACAGATAGTAACAGTATCACCCACAGCACAGTGTCAAACCATGTCATACACACGTGTACTCAAGTTCCACAATGTGTGTAGTACAATGCATACTGGCCACCAATAGAAACTATGGAGTGTTACTGTGTAATACAGGGCATGCCACCCTGCCCATGTGTCCACTATGCACATACATGCAGACAGTGCACCTCCACCATGTTCACAAATGTACACCTGCAAATCTGTGCTACACACATCCCACACGTGCTGTCCACTCTCTAACACATGCTGCCAATACTACACACATCAGCCAAGTGGTACGTGGGCAGACAATACACTATTGGAACTAACACTGGTGTAAACAATACTACATTGACAATCATAGCTTTAATGCATCATGCCTGCTCAGCTACACCTTCAAGGATATCATTACACTTTACTGCTGACAACATGTTAACATTGCTATACTGCTATAAAGTCACCCTGTGCATCAGCACCATGGTAGCCCGTTCCTACATCAATGTTACAGATGACAGGAGGTGGCACAGGTTTCATCATATGCACAGTGTGTGTTGTTGGTTTGCCAGAGGCCTACACTGAGCCATACAATTGACATGTGTGCGTGTGTGTGTGTGTGTGTGTGTGTGTGTGTGTGTGTGTGTGTGTGTGTGTGTGAGGGCCAAGAGTACTGCTATGGGCCAATGTTAATGTATGTGTGCGGGTATGTGTTAGCCCTAGGTGTCTGGTTTATGTGTGTGTGTGTGTGTCTGCATGCACATAGTTCCATCATGTGGCTGCCATATATGGGGATTTGTGGGACAGCCACAGACTGTACCTGCCAGGCTTTACAGATCACCATCTCTGGCCATGGATACGGTACCTGTGCCTGGCAGGTGTGCTACTGACAGTATCAGGTACTAAGACAGACTGGGTACTATCCTCAGAGGTGGACAGATGTACACTGGACCCAGGTCCCTGCTGGGACTGTCCAGAGCCATGTGCACATGGTCTTCTAGGACGGTCTATGGACAGGCCACCCCCAACATTGCTGGGGCAGGTACTGGCACTACGGGAGCAGCTGTGACTTGATGGACATCCACGGTGACTGCCAGCTGCTGATGTTGCTGGTATATGTCCACATCAATGGCTCAACCATCCCGCACTGTCCTGACACATGGACATGACATTGCGGAGGACATCTAATGTCTCACCCCAAAGTCTATCGATGACCTCAGTGTAATTACAGATGGCACCTGCTAGGTCACGGATACTGTCAATTACAGCGGTGTTATGTGCCCTCTGTGCCCTTAGTCCCTGTCTGGTGTACAGTTCCATATGTACCTGTGCCTCCATGACAGCCTGGGACATGTGTGAGGTTGTAAGACCTGTGGCACGTCTGCCAGGGGCATGATGAGCAGCTGTGCTCCAATGAGAACCCCTGGACATCTGCCTATGTGGTACCATTCCAGACATTTGGGTATGGCTGCTGTGTCAGGATGCATGTGCCATAGATACCACACTGTCCTGACCAATGCAAACTGTACACTGCCCATCAGCTAAGGGCATTGGTAATGGATGTGTTGGCAGTATGACTGTGTGCATGGATGGGGTGAACACGTGTACTGTCGATTGGTGGACCAACGACAGACCCTGGCAAACATGCCTGTGCCTCAACACACCTATCCTCATTATCATTATTTGTCTCAGTGACATCAGGTTCCCTTCTGCAGTGAACCAGCCCAACCTCAGCACCTGTGACAGGAAGACAGGAAACACACTTTATGACCTGTACATGATGTCGGAACACATGCACACATGAACACATGAACATATGCACACATGAACACATGCACACATACACACATGCACACATGAACACATGAACACATGAACACATGCACACATGCACACAAATACACTCCTCGCTAAAGCAGACACACACACACACACACACACACACACACACACACACACACACACACACACACACACACACACGCATACACACCAACAGCAATCCAGAACATACTCAATAGCGGTTGATGGTGGGGTACAGTATCACAAGCCAAACAGTCATATCACTCGTGTCAGCATGCAGGATGTGTGCTGCTCAACAGCATGCAGTGCGAGTGTAGACAGCCCTTGCTAATAACAGTATACATGGCTTTGATGCATGCGTGTTGTTGTTCAGTGATTGGCCTTACCCTGAAATGCAATGTGTACATGCACACAACATTGCTGTGCAAGTATTAAAAGCTCTGCAATGTTCTGTGCACCATCACTCACAGGTATACATACCATGGCTGGATGTGTATCTGTGTGTCATGTAGATATCCATTTCTGATTAGAGCATCTGTGTCTTTAACAGATAATTGTGGACACAGGTTTAGCACATGCATGGTATGTATACACACAGGATGACTGGTGCATGTATATCTGATGGAATACCATTGCTCATCATAGCCATTGTATAGTGGTTATGGTGAGTGTAGGACATATTGTGGACATGCCAGTGCCAGCCATGACATGGCATGCTACAACACAACTGCAACATTAAACATCACACATACCCAATGTGTGTCATGTGACCTATGCACTCAATAGCATTACAATACATATATGTGTCACTTTGTACAAATGGTGATTGCTATGTATATTGTGTATAGGTGCATATGTTTGCACACACACAACATTGAGGTGCATAGCAATGAATGCTATGTGTAGTACTGTGGTTACTGTAACTGAATGGGGTGTATTACCATGAGCCATCATAATGCAGCATCATGTGGTCATTCAAGGCTACTAATGTGTGCCAGACCGGCACCTAGCATGCTGTACATGAACTGCAGTACCAGAGCTACATTCACCATTTCACAGCCAGTTGTTACATGGGTTTGTAAGGTGCCCAATAGGGAGCATTGCCTAACATGAATGTGTTATGTGTTGAAGAGTGTCGCACAGCCCCATGATAGGCCTCTACCCCTCAAGTATATTATGTGTGCTGTGTGGATGACATTTGGGATACTAGAGTGTGACCTTACAGCGGGTGTCTGAATACGCCATGTGTAGCATATTAACGTGTACTGCGTATGACAAAGTTGTGTATGTTGTGTGCATGTGTATCGACTTTGCCTATCCAATGTCCACTACAGTGTTGCCACAACTGTGTGGGATGCTCTGTGTATTGCATGTGTTTGAGGCAGCTACTCACGTTACTGAGATGTGCATAGTCTCACAGCAAACATGCACAGCATGCATTATGTGTAGGTGTGTTACGTGTACATGGCCTACACCTCACCTATGACATGCACATTTAATTTGCAATATTAAATGTAGAACACACTCACCAGCATGGGTCTGCTGCCTTGCTGTCACAACAGAGGGAGCTACAAGGATATCAGACAGTTTGTCAGTGGCAACAACTGTGGCATTGCTACTGTGGGTTTGCAATCTTACTGTAGTACAACGGTTGACAGTCACAGGCCTACAGATTATGTTTCAAATTATCAGTATCGCACAACACCAGGCTCCACATCTTCTAACTACACAGTACGCATCTCACATATGCATGATCTACCAATAGAGGTAACAGTAGTCTACAGATATGCCATGTTACCTGCACGCTCCGTATCAACTCGCTGGGTGGCTCCGGCCTCCATGATGATACATGTTTGCTGTTGTTGTTGTTGGCCAGGAGCCACCAGTCTCAGGAGCAGCTCCTCCACTCTGGTGAGGGGGGATGGATGGCTACCCCAGCACCTGTGGCAAGCTATTGTCTACAGACATCAGATGCATGCTGCCAGACATGTCTAAGTAAATCACTGCAGTGATGGCATACCTGCTCATAGGTCCAGTTATGCACGCTTATGTCATTTACCCTATGGACAACATCTTGCCACAGTGCAGTCCACTCATGCTGGTCCTGGCTGGTTCTTGAGAACAGCAGGGTGTAGTGCTGAACCAGGCTGGTTGTTATCTGTTCATCCTCTGCTAGGCTATAGGTAGGGTTGCGATGGTAAGCCATGACCCTGGAAAACAATGAAACAATATGTGTGAGCAAGTCATGTGGCACACAACATTCTAAAGTACAGATATCACTGAACTGACATATATAGCAACCTATTGGCTGTCAGAGGATACACACTTTCAATACCACATATCAGTGCTCAACCCACAACTGCCTGACAGTGCCTGGCACGCTCTATATATCAAACCATGTTCTGCACAGCAACAAAGAGAAATCAGTATGTAAGACTATACAACAGTACATGGCACACTCTATGTGACACAATGCACCACCTAGCCACAGGAGGTATATATCAAGCTAATGCATAAAGAAATATGTCATCCATTGCAATGATTGTAAAGTCCAATTACAGTATTACCAGTATACCACACTAGTTGTTGATGGCAAACCCCTGCCTAACATATGTGCACATTCGTTAATATAGGTGGCATACTGCTGTACTAGACTATACATGTTGCTAGATATGCACTTATATCCTGTAACACACATATGACCAAGGGCATGTTACAGGCATACCCACACACACATCAGACATACATACAAGACACAAAGGTATGTCAACCCAGATGAGCTTTGCCTGTGTACCATACAGTACTGTGTGTCAGTACTTACAAAACCTTATGCCTGAGGTATGTAATCTGTGAGGACTACAGGGAACACACAAAACAGTGGTTCCAAGCAATGTGGACATACACCATACTGTGCTGTTTAGGCCTACAGCTTCAGGTAGTACTACAGTTCATACAGGATTTGGATTCACCAGCAGTACCAATCAATAAGCATACATGTACTGCTTTAGCCTACAAGGGCACACCCCAGCCAACACCAAGGGACTACGTCAGACCATATGCCATACTGCTTTTTCTGCCTAGCAATAGCATACACATCTTTTCCTGGGATCAGAGCTAGGACACAAAATACCATGACAGAAACAGTTTCCCAGTAAGCTATCACAGATATACAGAACTTTGACACATTCACCAACACATTCACCATCACACTCAGTCAACCTCACATAGCAATTATTGTAACAAGTACATGTGGATGTGTATCGGTTCATAGCTAAGTAATAGGCTATTGTCCCTAGGGCCTATAGAAGCCTAGCGATACGTTACCCTGGCCTTTGACACACATGTAATTTAATTTCACGTGCCCCCATCAAGCAGAGCCACAGAGGTGATTCCCGGGGTGTATTTCCTATCTGCCATCCAATCATCAGGATTATTCATGATGACTGTTAATGAGGAACTTTGTTTGCTATTGATAGGTGGTTTGTTCCAGAGTATGGGATGTCTCTGAGATAGGAATCTATCCCTCCAGCATGTTCTGTTTATTGAGGTGACAAGGTTTAGGTCCCTAGATCATGTAGCTCATAGGGATTGTGATCTGTTTATGTGGAGCATGTCCAACAGCTCTGGGTTTGACATAGCTTTGTATGTTAGGCAGAAGTCACCTCTGGGTAGGTATGCGACACAGTCTAGCTGTGGTTTTGTGGGACGGTCTGCATAGGGTATCTGTTTGAGGCCAGTATTACTCTTTGTGTGATATGTCTGTGGCCTTTCCAGTGGCTGTAGATGTTTTGTGAGGTACATACCAAATGGGGCATTGTATTCTATAATGGGTTTTATGAGTGATGAGGAGAGGGGAACACTGATCTATATTTCCCTGGATGATACACCTTATGTGATGAGGTGTGCCACATAGACAGATTACATGACTAGTATGGCACTATGATTATCACAGGGGATACTACTGTCCACATGTGTCACATGGTCTCTTATCACACTTTCAGTGTTAAGTAGACTACCACCTAGTGGTAGTTCATGGGTACAGAGTTTTTGCCAGAAGGGATGCCAATGCAGTTTCAACACTGAGTAACAACAAAAAGGATTCAAGTGTAAACAAAATAACTCCAAATGTAAACCACACACTTGAAGGAAATCAGGCTCAGCCCCTGGAAACACCAAACTCTTTATTAATCCACAAGGAGACAAATGACTTTAATATTAACAATCGTAATGCGTTAACCCATTAACCCTTAAAATATATTTATATGTATATTTTTTTAATATATATACCATCAAGTAAATTAGTGTTTTGAAGTTATTTTAGCAAGATATGCACGTAATATGTTTTTAAGCAAGTGGCTCATAGAGTGATTAAAGTTTATAACATTAAATTTTGTATGGGAGGATGAGTTCCGAGACCTTTTTAAGGGTTAATGGGTTAATGAATTAATTAAGATCAATTATTGTAAAATTCTGGGTATAAAAGGAGTTGTCCTTGTTGTTATTCCATTTGATTTTGATTTTCTGAAGAAGACCACGAATCGAAAACGCATTACGATTGTTAGTGTTAAAGTCATTTGTCTCCTTGTGGATTAATAAAGAGTTTGGTGTTTCCAGGGGCTGAGCCTGATTTCCTTCAAGTGTGTGGTTTACATTTGCAATTTCAACATTGAGCTTGAGTCCATGGCTTTGTCACCAGGCATCTGTCGCAGTAACTATGACCCTGTCTCTCTCTCTCTCTCTCTATATATATATATATATATATATATATATATATATATATATATATATATATATTGCACAGTCTTGTGCGGAATGCATTGAAGGTGTTCTCAGCCCATGTAGCTTTAGCAGGCCTCACTGGCTGCAACACTACAAACCTGACAAATCATACCCACAGCATTTAACCACCACATGTCATATACCAGCACTGTATGCTGTCTTGTTTGCCACACACTACAACCTACATAGAAATATGCACATAACAACCTTCACCAACATATATATGTCCACCCTTCACAAACAGTTGCAGTATGTCCCTTGCTGTATGCACATGTGCAGATGCTAATATATCTGACACAGAAAGATCTCTCCATATGTGTGTGCCATACACACACACAAGGTCCACACTGTTGTAAGTCCGTGGACCTCACGGCTGACCTGTTGGGCCTTGCTGCAACATGAACAGGTGTCACATGTGAGCACACAGTAATATTAGAGGGTGTATATATATAGCTGCAAATGCTAGATTAGCATACTGTCCTGGTACAGCAGTTGCCAATGCTAAGCTACATGTTAATATGACTATCATGCATTTGTTACTCTGTCACATCCATGTTTCTATAGCTGCATGCGCTACTCCCCAAAACAGCCATTGTACACATTACTGTACAGAACACAAATAACATGGATCAGATGTTTGACATTTAATGCTGAGCTACATATGTCACAGTTATATCCCACTAGCACACAGCTACACACTGATTTGTCCATGGCAGTAGTTATGCAGGGCATCTGTGCATAGATACGTATTGCTGCCACATATGGATGATTCAAAGTATGTAGAGTACTCTTCAAAAACATCTACTACATGCCAGTAAATACATATCTGTTACATACCTTTCCTTTGTATGTGTTTGTATTTTTCAGTTCCGTGTGTCCTTTTTTTTTCTGTTGCTGTTGATGTTGATGTAGATGTTGGTGTCTGTCTGTCTGTCTGTCTCTGTCTCTGTCTCTGTCTCTCTCTCTCTCTCCATAACAGCAATGGAATGATTGCATGCGTGGACAGCAAGTACAACCTGCTTTTATAGGTATCTTCACATGTGCATGTGATGGCCTCTGCACCAGTTGGTGGCCACCATTTGATAATTGCATGCAGACTGCTGTGTGGTGATTGTAGTACTCACTGTCATAGCAACCCAGTGCTATAAATTGCTAAGTCGGGTAGGCATAGCCCTTTCAACTTTCCAAAGTGGGGCCTATGCTTGTTTGCTGTGGGCACCGTAGTGTAAGTCAGAAGGTTGGTATACTTCTTATATCTGAAGCTAGGGGTGTAGCCAGTGATTTGAATGTTGTACTCAGACCTGAATGTTGCCACTTTCAGTGCACAGTTGTCAGTGTAGAATTGTACTCACCCCTATGAATGCTAACACAAGATACATGGAGTATGTTGTTTCTTTTCTACTTATTCAATTAGCTGATATACATAAGTAGTTATTGAGATGTATTCATTTGGCACATGAACTGTTTGTGAACTGCTATACTGTGAATATTAATGTACTCACTTCTGCACAGTTTCTGCTTTTTTATTGTTGACATTAGCACAGGATGCTCAAGAAAACTGGACAATTCCAGTACTGAGTATGCCTACCTATATCCTTGGTGGACCCTGAACACACAGGTATTTTGTACATTTGGGTGGGGATTGTCCTGCTATGATACTGTGTGAGGGTTGTAATGTGCTGCTGTAACATTATTTACTACTAGAATGGCTGGTTCTGTTATCACAGTCACATAATGCAATTCCACAACAACTGCTGGTAAAGTTCCACTGAACAGGTTTTGTGTTATGGCATTCCTATCTTTCCTTTACATTCACTCATTCTGATGAATGATATATCTATTTCAGCAACAACTTGCTGCATATCTACTGTGTGTGGCTTAGTGGTACTTCATGCAGTCTAATGTGTTCAACGTCTGGGGTTCGAGACTGACAGAGGTGTTTTATTTTGCTGCTGAGCAGAACAAGGGCCCTCACATGCAGGGTGACTAAGACACTTTTAAGCAGTTGTAAGTGGGTTTGCATGGGTTTGTGCAAAGCTTAGCAATATTTAGCTAAGTGCACACAAGCACAAACTTGCACAAAACTGCTAACTACTGCTTGAAGATGCTTACTCTCGCTAACCCCGTGCTCATTTCTTTGAAAGAAAAGAAAATGGGGAGATAGGAAAGTGGTGAAAAAGGGGCACAAAGAGGGAAAGACAGTGGGGAAAACAGCTTGGGATGTGCAGGATGGGTATCCAAGGTCCATAGCTGCATTTCTTTAACAGCAACAGCTGTGCATATGCTAGAAATTTGGAGGGAAATATGAAACCTTCCACTCCTGAGAGAGGGGTGAGGACAACAAACTATGTTGCACTGCCAATTAAATATCAGTTTATGTGTCCAGCTGACATGTGTGCAAAATGGGCAGCTATTTATGGGGCGTAATTGTTTTTTGGGAGCAGATTGCCCTTTTTTTTTCAGGTGAGAGTGGAATGTGGGGTAGGGGAAGTGGGTATATTTGGGGAGGTAGGTTGGAGAGGTAAACAGACAAGACAAACAAGACGCATACAGGGGCAGAATATGACACATGTGGGTGAACACCATTGACGGGGAAGGATGTTTGGAAATCGCAAGCCCATGAGCCCACAGATGGCAACAGTGGAACTGAGATCCCCACCCATGGGCAGTCATCACTGCATCTTCACAGCCCAGAGGGTGGCTGTGCTGGGGGCTGCATAGGAAGGGCAGGCTCACCAGTGAGTCGCGCCACACGTGCCTCAAGCTGGTGTAGAGGATCAACGACTGAACGCTCGATGTCCCTACACACCACAGCCTGGACCATTCGGAGGGTGATAGGTGGCCCTCCTCCGGCCATGCTTGTACAGGGGGGACGAGCCCCATCCCCTGCAGTGCTTTCACCCGAAGGTGGCACAGGGCCAATGGAGGAGGAGGTCCTGGGCTGGGCACTGGACCTGCTGGTGCCAGGTGCCATCGCTGGCTGAGGTGGGACAGGTGGGTCCGCTGGGACCGGCCTTCCCATACATTCTATGTTTAGGAGGATTTAATGACAATATGGGTTAACAGGCAACAGCATTCCAAATTAGTTGTAACAGCATGCAGTAGTATTCCCATTAACCCAACACACCAGAGTTCCAACAGTTGAACAGCAAGCATAACACATGCATATATAGAACAACAGTGGGCATTCCAACAGCATGCAGGATTGATTGGTGGCAACAGGCCACCAAGTTTGTGGTATTTGAACAGGGCACATGCATCAAAATAAATGCAGATATTTATGAACCAATAGGACATATGTCCCAACAAATGTTTTGAGATTAGACATACCCATTGATGTGTAGAATTGCATTGTTTATGCACATACAGTAGGGTGTAAAAAGATACCTCCATTAACAACTTATATGTACTTATAGTTTACACTACATTCCTATTGACTGGAGGTATATATCCCCTACATGTATTATTACATTAGGCAATGTCCGTTAAATTGTGAAATGGGTTTTGCTACTTCTTTATATACCTGACCTGTATCTGACATGCAAACTGTCCAGAATGCAGATGCTACTGCTACATATTTATATATTGTATTTATATTTATATATCTACATATCTGGATGTGTTCAGGTGACATTATCAATTATATTTTAACAGCCCCCTACATTTCTAGCAGCACACTGACATTTCTGGGGAACACGATATCAAGCTACTCATGTGCCAGATTAACCTATACATGCCAGACATTAACCAACAGTTGAGGACTGTATATATGCATAACAGCTACTGGCACTCGCTTCATCCACTTTATATGGGCCTACCCAAGTGTGGGTTGACAGCGCTTAATACAACAGTAATATTTCTATAATGCAAGAGTACAACAACATATCGAAGAAAGTGACACTGACACACTCCAGGAATTATACCTTTATTAATTACATTACACACTTTTCTAGAGGCTCTCTCATTTATTTGATAGTACAGTCCATGCCGAAGACTTATTCAATATGTATTATACCTTTATTAATGGGTTACAACACTCTTTGTCATGCTGTCTCACTTATTTTATATAACAGTACATGCAGAATAATTACTAACCTACCTGGTGGCACAGCCTTAGCAGCCTATCTGCATAGGCTTGCTGATTCACAGCATGGACACCTGCAGCTGTGAAGTAAATGAAGTGATATTGAGACATATATCTATCCATGATATAGACTACAAAAGCAATTCTTACATACATCATTCCATGGCTACCTACTCAGTAGTGGGGCATTTTCCATCCGACGGGCCTCCTGTATCCACTGGTTCAGTCGGTCCTCCTTCCGTCTCTTCAGGTCTGAGTAATGGTGTCTGACCTGCTCACCAGTCTGAGGGATGCCTATGGCACTGGTGAGATAATGTGCTAGATGGTTCCAGGCTTCCGCTTTGTATTCAGTGCCCTGGAACTGACCGTGCAGGTGTCTGTCATCATGATTATGGACGTGGAGCCAAAGAATCACTTTTGACTCCTCAATGCCCCACCGTTGCGCTCAAAAGTCAGTGCCCTCTCCAACACCAGCCATGCTGCCTGCAGATGGGAGCTACAACCAGTTATGGCAAGTATTCCCACCTATGGGGCTTAAATATGCCTCATTTCCCGCACTTATTTGTGATTGGCCGGTTTTGAAAATCTCAGCTGAAAGCACACCTGCTTAGCACTGGGTAAACTTTCATTAATATGTATGTGTGTGTTGAAAGTGCATGCATATCAAAAGCTGTCATGGCTTAGTGGTTCAGTACTGTGATTATGGTGCACAGTATCCCAGGTTCAAGGCCTGTCATTGCTTTTTATTTTACTACTGGCCAGACTGGCTAGGAGGTGTGGCTGTGTTTAGCTGACTTTGCTCAACTTTGCCCAATGTTGCTCTACAGTGCTCTACGTTGCCCGACATTGCCCGATGTTGGGCTAGTTAGCGCAGTGCACAGCTACACGCAAACATGTTTTGTTTGCGCTAGTTGGCACGATGCACAGCTATGTGCAAAGCCATTGCACTAGTTAAAGCAGTGCTAAGCTATGAGCAATTATACCTAAATGTGCTTAATACTGGTAAACTTTGCTTAGCAGTGCTTCACATTGCTTAAGATAAAGTACTTATGCATTCATCAGTATGCATAACCATTTCACCTTCTTATATATATATATATATATATATATATATATATATATATATATATATATATATATATATATATATATATCTATATATATATATATATATATATATATATATATATATATATATATATATATATATATATAAAATATTGCTCACTACTACATAGGCCATTTCAATGCTTTCTACTAAAATTTAAAAGATAAATGTCAGGAATTATTTTTCTATACAGATTTCTTACAGAAAATAGAAAGGGGAGTGGTGGGACTCGAAACGGGAATGCCTCCTCTTTGTGCGAAAGCTCTACCACTACGTTATTGCTATTTGGCTTAATTTGCATATACGTTTCTTTTTATCCTCTTCGATCTCTAAACTGCTAACTGTAGCTAAGCAATGGGCAACCCGCAAACACACGCAAATACGGGCAGCTATATTGGGAATAATAAAAACAAATAAAAGTTTTACATTTTATAATTGTACAGGGGTTTAAAATGTGGGGGAGTGTAGTGTTGGGTATGTACACATTTGAGCGGACTCGCTCACGTCAGTTGACATTTGCCGATTGAGGGACTTGCAGGGGCGTGGATTTTTGGACTGCTCGGCAGTCCGACACGCCCCCCTGCACTCATGCACGCTTCGTGTTAGCCTTAGAGTTGAGTCAGCATGCCCTCATGAATATGCATGGTGCGCTGACGTCTTCCTCTTAGGCTGCAGTTTCCGTGTAAGACTTATTTAGTCTTACACAGAGGATTAGTGAATCCTGGCCTATATCTATATATCTAGTCTAGCTCTATATACTTTTTTGCTGCCTCTTTTAATCTGTACCTAATTTTTTGTATGTATGTATGTATGCATGCATTTATTTATTTTTTGATGATTTACCTGGACACCTATTATCCAGATTTCTTGAGAACTTAAGAAATACAGGACTTTTTTCACCTAGCGACTGGTTTCCACGCTGTGATGACTTCAAAACGATGGAGGTGGGGGCATGGAGGAGTTTCAGGAAACAAACAAATGGACAGAACTGACTGGCATAGGGCAGCAATGTATTATACCAGGTGCATGTTTGAGCATTGTTACAGTTTTCCAACAGTAACTGCTCATATACACTACTACACATGCATAGTCAATTCTCTTCAAATAATATGTGTTACTTTGAGGAAGATAGTTCATTTCAGACATATGAGGTAGATATAACAATTGCATGGTCTCTGGTCACCACCAGGGAATCTACCATGAGACTGTGTCCAACCATATGCCCCTCTTCCACTTAACCTGCTGGAGAGGTGAGTCAGCAGTACCTCAGTACTCTACTCTTTCCTCTGCCACACTTTCATATGCATTTGGAACTAGTTAACGGAACTGTATTATGCCTAGTTTCACTCAAACACACAATAACCCTGCAAAGCCAAATCAGTGACTGTTTCTGTTAAAGTGACAGCAGAGACTAGTCACTTTTTTCCACAGACTGCCACTGTACCCATCAGTTATAGCTACTTTCTTAACACTGTACACCTTAGATGTCTGTTAGCATGATGGTGAAATAGAAACATTTGATTACAATCAGACACATATAATGCAACATGTTACAATATGTGAATGCACGCACACACACACACACACACACACACACACACACACACACACACACACACACACACACACACACACACACTAACCAGTTACAGACACTGTGTATACCTGTTTGTGATTAAAAGAATACATGAGTAAATAATGTTTACAGTAGTGCATTTTATCTCATTTCTGTAACACACTTAGTATAACTGACTGTATTCCCCACAGATGCATTCACCCACACACATAGATGTGCCCACCAAGTGCAAGCACTTTGTGAACACCTCAGATATTGGGTTGTGATCAAATGATGCTATCACATGCACAAAGCACTGCAATTCAATGCATCTATCGTACATCTACTAATTGCAGCCACATTATTTACTGTATACACTTCAGATGTCTATTTATGACCAAATGAATAAATAATAACTTCAGTAATGTATTTTAACTTGTTCCTGTTAGTCACATACACTGTAACCAAATGCACCCCTACACAGACACACGATTACAAATTACAGCCATTCTATTGAATATGGATGATTTATATGTCCTGTTATAAGCCAATGAATGAATAAGTAATGGATACAGCAATATATTTCATCTCTCTCTTTCTCTCATTAAACAAATACTTAGCAACACATTGCTAAGAAAACAAGCAGTCCTTTGGGACAGCCATCTATCCTCTCAACTCCCAGTTACTATTGGCGTCCCACAAGGGTCCATCTTAGGTCCCCTACTTTTCTCTATATTCATAAATAACCTGCCCACTTCCCTCCCTACATCCACTTGTATACATGATGATTCTACTCTCATCTGCTCTGCTCCATCCCCAGTAGAACTCCACTCCTCTACCCAATTGATTTTCACAGCAGCAGAAAAATGGTTTCAACATATCTGTCTCCTCCTAAATCCCAAAAAAACCAAACTTCTACTCTTCACCCCAACCCTTAAATCCACCCCAATCACTTTTTCCATTGTGTCCTGCAATGGCACTATCATTAAACCTGACTATTCCACAAAACTGCTAGGTGTCACCATAGACAATCAGCTAAACTTTGACTATCACATTGATTTAACTATCAAGACAGTAAATAAAAAGATAGGTGCCCTCTACAGACTTAAGCCCTTTCTTACTGCCACATCCAGAGTATCTCTTGCCCAATCTCACCTCATCTCTACACTACTGTATGCCTCTCCTTCCTTTATCAACATTTCTAAAGCTAACCTTCAGAAACTTAATTTAGCCTACCATAGTATTGCCAGATTTGCAACTGGCTCTCCATTCCGTACTCATCACTGTCTTAACTTAAAGCAACTCAACTGGCTAGAACTTCCAAACCTAATACTCCTACAGCAATTAGTCATGACTTTTAAAATTCTACATTTCCCCTCCAACACACCCATACTGAACAACCTTATCAAACCTTATAAAAATCTTACTACACTTCGCTCAGCCAACAAGCTCCTAGTAACTACTCTCAAATCTCATAATAAAGCAGGTGACACTTTATTTGCAAACACTATCGGATCATATTGGAATAAACTTCCCACTGAACTGACCTCCCTAGGCTCATGTCACCTTTTCAAAAAACAGATTAGAAATCATCTACAAAATCACTGGCTATGCCCATGCTCCAACCCCGACTGATAACTGCTACACTACCTGCTTTCATAGTTAACACTATATATTTAAATTGTATCTTTCTTCTTCACAATGTTTGTTTCTTCTTTTGTGCAGTGATTTTTTTTAAAATGTAATGTTTATAGTATGATACTGGAGCTTTCCTCCTCAGCCCTCTGCAGAAAATAGACATGTATCGAGCCAGACTAGCCCAGTAATACTGTATATTCAATTGTACTTTGCTCTTTTTTTTTAGCCATTGTTTGATTTTTTATTGTTTGATTGTTTTTTTGATTAGTGATTTCTTCTTAAACTGCAAAATTATAGTATGCTAGTGGAGCTTTTCTCCTCGGGCCTCTGCTGAAAATGGACATGTATCCAGCCAGACTAGCCCGGTTAACAAATGTAAAATAAAATAAATAAAATAAAATAAAATAAAATAAACATTGCAGTTCTCCAGTGCATATGTGTAACATCATGAGCTCTTTAAGTGCACCTCAGATGTCTATGTACTTAAGTACATTGCTTTCATGCACATACAGTGTAAGTCCCTACATATGAACACAGTATTAACTGTATAAAATAAAACAACCCCCACATACACCCACAGTATTAACTGTACAAAAGAAAAATACAGTCCTGCAGGCTAGCACTAATACTGTATTCAAGAACAGCCCCAATAATATCTTTAATAAAACAGATATCATGCAACACACTAGAGTATTATTGCATTAAAAATAGTATAATAAAATGAAAAAACACACACACACACATCCTATATACGTGCATGGTCTTACTTTGTTTACAAGCCAGACACCATCCATTCAATTTTAATTCAGACTGCTTGTGGCACCAGTCAGCTGGATGCATCCTGAGCCAGTGGGAAAGTCTACTCACTGCTTATAGTAGTCCCAAAAGACCAAGCATAATTTCTACCCCAAAATGCTTGGAGGATCTGTAATAATAGGTAATTGCCTTACTTACTATAGAAACATATGTTGCTGCCTAAGCTATTTTTTTCAAGGAATTGGAACTCTGCACATGTGTGTTTTGAGTCCTAAAATAAGAAAGTTGACTATTTTAAGAAAAAAGTTAAAGAAATGCATTTAAGAATGAGAAAACACAGAATGTTCCTTTCATTTGTGAGGGCTGCAGTACCATGAGCTTTCCCCTTAACCCTTCCAAATACCTCTACCCCCTCCTTCTGAACAGGCTATGGAAGTTTCCTTAATTCCCATTCAAAGACTAACTAGCAATATACTCCATATCTTTCCTGAAGGATTTGAATTCAAGACAATTTCCTGAGATTTTATTAAATTCTTACCACTGATTTTTATTATCTGCAGAATATAGAGGATGACACAGGAAATGACTAGCCAGTTTTAATAGGGTTGTAAGGGCTCTGTACAGGAACTTCAAAGTGAATAATCTCCATAACAGAGAGGATTTAGCTGCCAGTAATGAAATAATTGTCTCTTGCTGTCTCGAATTCATTGCTAAGTAGTTTCCCAAGCTTCTGTTCAAGTTGGAACTAACAATACTAGTTCAGTTCTAATATAAGATCACACAATAAACCATAAGCCTTTTAAATAAATGACACAACATGATGTCTGAATGTGGCCTAACAGCATACTGGTTTAAGTCTAATTCTTTTAACCTTGATAAGAGGTGATGTCAAGCCCACAGAAATAAATATCAACTGTCTCAAAATTGTGTGACTTGTAAGATCTTGAAAAGTGCATTGTTGTTCTGATTTAGTAGATGGCCCCAAATCCTGATGCCCTTATTTTGCCACCCCATGTAAGGAAATTTGCTGGACTGCATAGTGTATATGATGGTTCAGTGGAAACATTAAAAATAACCTTTATTTAGCCCCATAAAATATTTTCAAATCTCACAAAGAAACTCTCAACATTCTGTAATGAACTAATTGAGCTAAGGATTTATTGCAAGGCAGGAGTTGCTTAATCTACATGAGTAGTCCCTTGTTCTGTTCCCTGATGAAGGAAAATTTAGTCAGGGAAGTAATATTTGAGCCTATAATAATGTCCATTAGTTTGGACTTTATAAAAAGTTCCCTTGCTCAACTCTTGTCATTTATAGCCCTGTGTCTGTTGCCCTTTCCCCCTTTTCATTGTCTTCATGGTATCTTACAGGTCTTCCTCCATACCTTAACCTTGTGCTGCGTATCTAATAGTTATACCATTCATCTATCTTGGTATGCACTACTTACTTTTTCTCACTTCCCCTTAGTATATGCCACCTGTTGTGGCCATTCTAATCTGTGGTCCATTTTCTCTGCTTACATTCCTTGCATCCACTATTTCATATCCAGCCCATTATAGCCCAAAAGAGCAAATGTCCATCCCAACAGAGTGTAGCCTCCCTGACATCACAGATGCACAGGTGAGAGATGCCCTCTCCAAAGCAAAAAATACAGCATCAATGGGACCGGACGGTGTCCTGGGCTGCATCTTACACAAGCTCCAAGAAGAACTGAACCCTCACATAAAGTCACTGTTCAATATCAGCCTTACTACAGGATATGTACCCAAGGAATGGTGTACAGCAACAGTGGTCCCACTCAATAAAGGTGGTGCCACAATGGACCCTGGAAACTATCGCCCTATCAGCCTGACTAGCCTGGTCTGCAAAGCTATGAAGTGTATCATCATGAAACTCATAAACAAAGACATTGGGAACCTCCAAACATGGGATCCTACCCAATTCGGCTTTGTTAAGGGCAGATCTTGCCTCTTGAACCTGGCCGACTTCTTTGAAACAGTCACCAAGGCCATAGATGAAGGGAAGGTAGTCCACACAGCCTACCTGGACCTCACAAAAGCCTTTGACACAATACCCTACTCGGGCATCTTAATAAGCTCACCAGCTTAAATATCAACCCCTATGTCAGAAGATGGGTTGCAAACTGGCCCAGGGATAGAACCCACATGGTCAGAATTGCAGGTGCCATGTCAGACTATAAACCAGTTACAAGTGGCATCCCACAAGGCTCAGTCCTGGGACTTCTCTTGTTCAGTATACATTTCTCTGAGGTACAGGCTAACACGGGAGGACTATGGCTGACCAAGTTCACAGATGACTGCAAACTGAGTGCCATAATCGACTTGCCAACTGACACAAGCATCCTCCAAAATGGTCTCATAGAGACGGATAACTGGTGCCAGAGCCATGGCCTAAAGCTAAATGCCAAAAAGTACATAGTCATCTCCTTTGGGAAAAACAAAGTGCCCACAAATTACCACATAGGTGGTAATCCATTAAGTACGGAAGAAGTAATTAGGGATTTGGGGACCCAAGTAGATAGCAATCTCTCCTTTGACAATCACATTGCCAAAGTGGTTAGAAAGACCTTCTATATAGCCCACTTTACCATGAAAGGGTTCACATCTAGATCAAGAGAGGTCATTGTGCCCCTCTACTCATCACTCATCAGGCCCATAATTGAATACAATGCCCCATTTGGGATGTACCTTACCCGACACCTGCAGCAACTGGAAAGACCCCAAAAGTACCTCACCAAGAGGATCAAGGGACTCAAACAGATGCCCTACGCAGTTAGGCTAAAGAAACTCCAGCTCTATCAGTTGCTTACTGCCTACTCAGAGGCGATCTGTGCCTGACGTATAAAGCCATGTCCAAACCAGAATTAATTGGACATGCTCCACCTCAGGAAATCCAAATCCCTTAGAGCTACATGCTCCAGGGACTTAAACCTCATCACAGAAATAAATAAGACATGCTGGAGGGACAGTTTCATATCCCAGAGGCTCCCCTCACTCTGGAACAAAATCCCAATCCATGTTAGGCAGAGCCCCTCAATGACCCTCTTCAAGAGAAATCTTGATGAGTGGATGGGAGATCGTAGGTTTACCCCTGGGATCTCTTCTGTGTCCCTACTAGACAGAGGCACAGTAAACTAACCTTAAAAGGACTATCTTCTTTGACCTACTATACAGAGGTACAGTCAACTAATCTAAAAGGGTGGCGAAAGCCAAATACACTCTGGCTAGGCTTATAAATGCCCTAGGGCAGATAGCCTAGTATCAACCTATGAACCTATATTATCCCACAATTTTATCACTTTGCCACTTATTTAGGCCATCCTCCCACCATTTTATATTCCCTAACCCATGTCCTGGCTGAAACAGTATTCCTCCCATTAACATTCTCTTCCCTTTCTTTGATTTTTTTCAATTACTTGGAATGAAATATTGTACCTACTTACTTAAGATCAGCTTTAATACTTTCTCTTTTTCTTTACAATTTCTGCCTCTTCATTATCCATGTTCCTTCCAAATATCTGACTGTTTTATTTTTTACCTCCCATATTTTCCTCATTCTTATGCAACTGAAGTACTAGACAAAAATCCTGGCTCTTCTTTTCATTTCTGGCATCTTCTATGCTGTTAATTCCTTCAATCCTAAAATGTTTCTATTTTTCTGACCTCTTTAAACATATTCATTATATCTTCCAATGCTTCTTTTCTGCTTTCATATCTCTTTTTGTGTCTGTTTTTCTAAGTATCATGACCCATTCACCTTCATTCTACATAACTCTGCAAGGTGATCCTTGTAAGCCTCTTCCTTTCCTTTACTGACACTTTTGTGAAGGAATTCTTCCTTCGCTCAGACTTAATTATCACTGATTTACACTGTTGTTCTTGTGTTATTTACGCCATTCCGTTATAAGGTCTCTGTTCATTTAAATTGCCACCAGTCTATTTCTTCTAATCCATAAACATCCTTTAGCCTCTTATTTTTACCATTATTACCCTTTTGTGAAATTCACAATATAGTTATTTTGATATTCCACTTTCCTTTTGTCTCTTCCTCATTTCCTTCACCTTCTTGTCTCAAAAACAACCTTCCATAATACTTTAATTTTCCTTTATTGTCCCCATAGCATATCACCTAGTTTCTATTTGTATTAATTTCTTTCAGTTTTCTCTTTTTTTTTCATTTGGGCTCTTGAGTTCTCAGCCTGTTGTATAAATTTGACTTTAGAAATTCTGCTACAACTAACTCCCCTGCTTATAAAAGAGTGCAGAGCAAGAACATTCTGGGAAGGCCCTCAGTTGTCCTCCCATTTCATTTCTTCCCACCGACTAGGTGCACAATGAAAATAACATTTTCAAGTTTACTCTGAAATCATCTGACCTTCTTTTTTGTACCTAGCAAGGCCTCTTTACTCCCTTTGTAGGGCAGTACTAAAACAATGTCTACAAAAGGAAAAAAAGCAAAATAAAGGGAAAAAAGGATCCAAGAATGAGGCAAAGAGTAGCACAGACTAGATAACAGTGTTGGAGCATTGATCTGGGTCAGGGAGATTTAGGGATCAGAGAAGACTATAAGGTTAACAGAGAATAGGCTAAAACCCTGGAACTTGACTGGAATGAAAACAGATTTCAAGGAAATACTCAGGATTCTAGCACCTGAGGAAAATATGGAGTCAAAGAATGGCAGCATCTCTAAATCTGTGTGAGAGTGAAGGCTTGAACAAGCATGCATTGAGCCAGGTATGGGAATAAGGTAATAAGGGAGTATGGTGGCAGAATGCAGTAGTCTAGAAAGTTAAGAAAAGAAAGCAAACACAGGAAGAAATGGGAGATATAGTAGCATATCACCTACTCCAAGGTGATCTCTGCCTGACATACAAAGCTATGCCAAACCCAGAGCTGTTGGACATGCTACACCTAAAGAAATCCCAATCCCACCAAGCTACATGCTCCAGGGACCTAAACTTTCTTACTACGATAAACAGAACATGCTGGAGGGATAGATTCCTGTCCCAGAGACTTCCCATACTCTTGGACAAGCTACCCATCTATATCATGCAGAGTTCCTCACTAGCACTCTTCAAAAAAAATCTTGATGAGTGGATGGGAAATAGGAAATTCACCCTGGGGATCAATTCTGTGGCTGTGCTTGGGAAGGGCACAGGAAAATAACCTTCTTGCGTGGCGAAAGCCAGGGAACCTTGTCAGCTAGGCTTACACAGGCCCTTGGGCTGATAGCCTAGTACCTACCTATGAGCCTATGAGAAATGGACATTGGTTCAGCAGATGGCATGGGGAACATCTATCAGATTACAAGACAACGAAGATAATCATCAGCCACCATTCATATGGGAAGGCAAACAATTTCTCACCAAGCTAGTGGACTTCGAAGACAGATGGAAGAATTATTTCTAGCAGCTGTTGAGTGAAGAAAACCCCACAGAAGTTGTACTGCCCCCATGCGCAGCCTTCATTGAAAGAGTAAGACCCCCCCTTCTAAAGGAAGTAAGTAAAGCAATGGGAAAAATCATGTCTGTGAAAGCAGTAGCCTCAGATGAAGTCATGGCAGGCACGATTCCCTGCTAATATGACTGTGGAATGAATGGGCCAGCTGGGTGCAGTTAGAGGAGGTATTGGACATGGTTCTGTGGGGGGGGGGGGTGTGCAAAAAAATTGTTAGGAGCCATTTCTTCCTTAACTCATCTAAGAGTACTCATAGTAGTATGTAGAGAAGGGCATGTCTCAGATAACTGGAGAATAACCATTCCATTGCCAGTGTAGATGAACAAAGCTAGCAATCACAACTGTGAAAGGTGTCAAACTCCTGTCACTCTGCATGAAAGTGGTGGAAAGAGTGATTGATAAACAAATGCACAGAGAAGATGAGCAGTTCAGATTCAGTACAACTGATCTCATGTTTCCAGTGAAACATATAGCAGAGAAGAAGATGAAACTTGCCAACTGAACATTCCTAGACATGGAGAATGCATGTAAAAAGGGCCAAAAAAGCTCATTTAGGCAGTATTGTGCTGGTTTGTAGTCCTGTAAGCATTGCTAAATATTAGTGTGGACTCCATGACAAAAGTACAAACAGTGTTTAGGTTCATTGAAGTTCCCATGGGATTAGCAGAAAATGGAGGATTATGGAGTATGACTTACTCTGGTACTGGACAAGGAAGAAAGGCCTAGAACTCTTAGGACAGGGGCCTTGTCAGAGTCCCCAGCTATATGCAAATGGTAGCCTCCTTTTTGGCCAAGGCTGAACAGTGTGCTTATCTCTTGTTTGAAAACATGCATCTTAATAATTGCACATTTAAACTAAGATAGTAAAGAGGTGTGAGAGCATCAAAAGCAGAAATGAGGTGTGGGTGTTTTGGGCAGCAGACAGAAGGTAAAACGAGATCAGATCAGCAAGCAAGTGTGATTTAGACCATTGGCAACTGTACATTGCACTGCAAGGAGTTTTGGTAGGAAGATGGGGTTCTGTAAGCAATGATATAAGATGGGAGGGTGAAACTTTCTGCTATCACAGAAACATAGGCCAGTGACAGGAAGAGACACATAAGTGCCTTGTACTGGTCTTGAAAAATGACAGGAAATGCAGAGGTAAGGAAGTATCAATTTACAGACAGGATTACATCAGATATGGGGTTAGAGAAGAGGAAGAACATCAAATCAGTACTGGGGCAGTTATGCATTCACTATTTGAAGCTAGGTTAAGTATTCTAGCTGTTGAAGTAGGGCAATGGGAAAGATAGAGGCTTCATGGATTGCATCAGCCACCAAGCATGCTTCTTCACACTTATGGTGATGGCTACCACCAAGTGGTGGCTTGGTCAAATTAACACTCACACAAGGTCAAATGTTTGCATTGCTGCTCCTCCTTCTGTGGAGTATGTGGCTAGCTTCATACTGCCCTTCCTTGCATGATGAGAATGCCCATCAATGCTTGCTACCATCACCAGGCATCCAAGCCTTAGCAAACAAAGGATGACTGGGTCTCATTCAGTGTCTTTTCCCTCTAGTTCACCAGAACTGGCTAACCTGTTGCTCTATTTTTTCCTTAAAAGATTTTCCAGTCTAGAATTTACTACTATCATCCTCTTTCTTGTTTTAATTTTATTCATTAATTTTTCCATTTTTCCTTTCCATATCACTGGTAATCTCTGCTTTATCACAGTTTTTATTTCTTTTCATATTTAGGGGCTGGAGGTGCTAAGTATTTAGCTGCTATTGTTTTTCTTTCCAATTATGTCTACTTCCCTTATCTTGATCTTTACTCAGTTTGACCACAACTGCCTTTCTGTTACATTCTAAGTCCGATTCCATCTGTAGGCTTTTGATCACTGAAGTTGCCCTTTCTATTGACCTGTATATTAGCTGCTTGTAGAAGACAGTCATATGTGAACATAAAATGCATTTTCCATACTTTCTCTCCTCTCCTGCTGAACCTTTTTGCACTCTTCTTCCTCCATCTGTATAGCTTGGTGACTGTGGGCACCCTTGGCATATGCCTATTTTTTGCAGTCTTGTTTGTCTGCCTTCTAGCATCCTGATTTCTGATTCTGTTGTGGTCCAGTCATATCCTAAATTTTTATCTTCTCATCTCGTGCATGCTCTTCATCAGTGTGCTATTCCTGCCCCTTTTTATCTTGACATATCCACTCTGTCCAGAAAGACATTCAGTAACCACCAGGATTATCTCCCCTTCTTAAAACTGACCTGATTTGTTTGAGTAATCAATGGAATGGATGAATCAAATCTTGATGCAAAGATTTTAGTCAGTAGCCTGACATCTGCATTAAATTGTGAAATTTATCTGCAGCCTTCCTGTTATTATTTGCCTTGCATTTGGTTGTAATAACTTTCCAAAGTGTGCCCATCTCTCTCCACTGTTTTGTCATCTCTAAAATTGTATTTCCATATGCACATTCCTTCCTTAAATGCTATCATCCAAATGTTTTCTTGATGCTTATTCTCACACACAGATACTATCCATTTAACCTGTCTTCCTTCCTTTATTATATGATTTCTCACGAAAGTCTTTTTTTGCCTAATATTAGAAATTTCACATTAAACCCTTGCTCTGCAAAACTTATTTTTTCTCTTGCATCTGTATCTCAATCTTCCTAATTTCCGTTTTCTTTAGATGGCATTGCATTGCTTCCATTGATTACATCATGTTCTTGATATGTCTTAATCATCCATTACTTTTTATTTATTTGCTTTCTTTATTTCATTTACCTGGCAGGTGGGCTCATCTAAGGATGCTTTCAACCACCACCCCAGTGCAAGATGCATAATCACAGATGCACCAGAGTGAGTAATTCAGATACAGAAAAGTTCAGGTATAGAAATAACTTGTTTTAAGTCAATTTGCTAGTTATTCCACATCAGACAGTATAATAAAGGCTTATAATGTGCTGAAACAGCATTGTTAACATTTTGTAATTTCTCCTTTGGAAGAAATTCTCTTTTCCTTGTTTTGTTTCTCTTCCATTTTTTTTTTTTTGCCTTTTCTGACTCATTCCTATCTTGCAAATGTCAGTAATATCTCCTACTATAGCGACTGGTTGCATTGTAGAAAACATTCCATTATATTAGCTTGCTCTCCTGCCTCCACTCGAGAAGATATATCAACTTTCATCCCTGTGCCTGTTGGTCCATTCTTCATTCTACTCTTACCTTACCCATCTCCTTTCTTATCTCACTGTACCTATAGATTTTACACTACCTTCTTCCATTCTCTCTCTTTTTCTTTATCAAGCATTATGTTAACTCTGTGACATGCAAGACACAGCTTGTCAATGACTACAGTGGCTGTGTCTGAAGGTAAGCTAAGTCACCACAAGAGTAGTAATGTCTACTGGCTATCAAGAGCCTTTTAGGTTCTAAAACATAATCAAGTAGTTAACCCAAATGTTTACCGTATATGGCTACCATAAAAACAAAAAGTTTTATGGAGGAAACTGCAAAACCATGAACTAAATTTATAATGTCCCATTAATGTCCCATTAAATATTTATTTATTGATGTTTGTTTATCTGGAAAATCCAACTGGGCCTAGAAGTTAACTTGTGAGTGTTTCTGCCATTTCAAACTGAGCTACTCCGAGGAAGGAAGCTGATCTGTGATGAATAACATTAAGTATCCTGTTTTCTTGCTTATTCTTACGAGTTATTTATAGCACTTTTATTGTCTGCATATACATTTCTAGCTAGTTTCACTGTATGTGAGGAATTAACTAGAAATTTTCTACAATTGTTAAGCATCTGGTTGGGTTTGTTTGTTCTGATTTCCTGCTAAGGAGTGTTATTTTCCACCCTCCCTCCCTGTCAGTATCCTGTTTTTATACTTGGTGGCTTTGCAGTTGCCCGCCCTTACTGTAAATTTGATCTGGGACACTCCTCCTAGTCTAGTGTCATTACCTCATTCTACCTAATCCAGGGAGAACATTTGAGAAGGCTAATCCACTTAGTTTCTGCTCCTCCTTTCCACTTTAGAAAAAATAAATAAATACATTTTTCTAAGCTTGTTTCCTGCCTTTCCTGTAAGTCGTCTAGTCCAGATACAGATTTGCGGTATCCAGGACTGTTTGTAAGCTTCTGAGCTCCCACGCTTTTCTATGTTGGAGGGAAGCTTTCTAGCTTAATTTTGTTTATTAGAACTAGCCAGTTTTCTAGTTTCAGCACTCAAATCTGTTACTTTGAGCTCAACACTTGTTCTAGAACTCATTGTAAGCACTAAATAAGCTACAAATTACTGCAGCACTCAACTTTCCTCACTTGTCTAGAGGAAAACAGTTTTTAGTACTTAATAAATAAGTACCTAGCCAGGCATGTCTAAGGGTCAGCTCCCAGTGTTTTCCCCTGTCTACCTGATGAATCTGGGCATCTTGGGGCAATGCAGCAATTGCCTCATGTACGCAGACAACCCTCTCCTTCTACCACCCAACACTACAACCTGTGAGAGATGCACTTATATAGCCAAACTGGAAGCAAAGCTCTCTTCATCCAAGACTGGACTAGACAGTCAAGAGGAAAGGGTAAACACTTGCACCACACCACACACATCACATAGTCCCTCAATATCTAAACAACCAAAACACACACATAGAAACACAAAACACACACCTACATTTGTGGAGGCTCTCAATAAAAATCTACCCAAGCAACAGGGACCTCCAAAGCAGAAATGCAAGCAACCTCCACCCCCCCAACACAACCCAAAAGATGCATAGCCCACAAACGCAGTGTGCCACTCAACCACAGCCCATAAGGCATAACAATGTACCCAACACTCTAGTCATAGGTGACTCTATAGTCAGGCACACTGATGTTCCACTCACCAGGCTAAACAAGGAGAAAGTTGCTGTCAGCTGTCTGTCAGGTGCAAAGATCCCCCACATAACGCATGCACTCAGGTCACTCCACAACAAGTACAAATATGACTCTGTTATTGTCCATGTTGGTGTGAATGACCTGAGACGTACCTCCTTGGACTACATGAAAAGAGACATGGAGGAGCTGTCCGATCTTGTAGCACAGGCAGGTATGACCCTAGCCCTGAGTAGCATCCTGCCATCACCCAGAATGATACCACAGTACAAGGACAAAATGATTGACTTCAACCATTGGCTAAGCTTCTGGTGTCATTCTAAGGGGATCCAGTATCTGTCTGCCTGGGATGACATGATCGACAAACCACGATGTTTTGCCAGAGATGGCCTGCACCTGTCGCCCTTGGGATTCCGGATACTGGCAAAGGCTCTTGTCACCCCTATAGTGCCTTTTTTAGGTAAGGTTCAAATGACAAATTCACCACCATAACAGGTAAAAGCAAGCAAAATGTGAGGGTAATGCTACTTAATGCTAGACGTCTAAACCCCAAAATGCACTCACTCAAGGCACTCCTTAAAATGGAGAACATCGACATCTGTGCAGTGACAGAGACCTGGTTCAAGGCTCCAGACAGCACCCCTGCATTACCAGGCTATAATTCATACCACACCTTTCGGCCACCTAATTTGAACCGAAACACTAAAGGTGGAGGTGTGTCCATATTCATTAAGGATATCCACACCTCCAGGCTAGTTGTTCAGCATAATGCATCTGAAGTTATCCAAGTGCAACTAACTCTGGGGAAGACCACAATCCAAATTGTAGCTTGCTACAGATCCCCCACCATGCCCCAGGATTCCCACTCCTCATTTCTTGATACACTGGAAAATATAAGGGTACAATCTAACACCCTAATAATGGGTGATTTCAAATACCCCACCATTAAATGGAAAAACTACTCATGTACCAACTCTTGTGCTCAACGTTTTCTGGAATTCTTAAATTCTAATGCCTTGGATCAACTTATCCAGACCCCCACCAGGGGCAGCAATATCCTAGACCTGGTCATTACCAACATGGGCAGCCAGTGTTCCACACCAGAGGTCAGTTCCTCGTTAGTCAGATCCGACCACAAGCTAATCACCCAAGACATCCACATCCCACCCCCACCCCCCATTAGGGAAACCACCGTAAAAAATTTCTCCAAAGCCAACTTCATGCTTCTTAAGACAGAAGTGCCAAACTTCACGACACCCATGCTGACGGACAATAGAGGTACGACTGCTGAATCCTATACAAATGCACTTTATAAGTACTTACACAAACGCATGGTTCGTGCAATCCCTAACAGAACCAAGCTGCTATCCTCCAAGAAAAGGAAGCCAATCTGGTGGTCTCCTGCCATAAACAAACTCTACAACAGAAGAAAGAAACATTTGCAAAAAAGAGTAAAATCCCATGATTGGAGGAAGTCTGTGGTCAGCCTCAGTAAGAAGCTGAGATCCCTCATAAAATCCTCAAAAGCTAGTTATGAAAACAAAATTGCCACTGATTCTAAAGACAACCGCAAAGCATTCTATAGCTATGTCAAGAATCTCAATGGCAACACTCAGATCTGCTCTGAGTTACAGCACAATGGCACTAAATATACACAACCAACTGATATTGCCAACATCCTAGCAGATAGGTTTAGTGTTAACTTTACCCCTCTCTCACCCCCTAAAGGGCCCATCTCTATACTGGAAGAATGCAAAGTTCCTGTAATCATGGCTGCACAGGTAACAAACACACTCTCCAAAGCCAAGAACACAGCATCCATGGGACCTGACAACATCCCAGGCTGCGTTCTACATGAACTACAGAACGAACTGGCATCCCACTTAAGTTCCATGTTCAATCATAGCCTCACCTCAGGTTTTGTGCCCACTGAATGGCGCACAGCAATGGTTATCCCACTCCATAAAGGGGGAGCCACCACAGACCCTGGAAACTACCGCCCCATCACCCTGATGAACCTGGTCTGCAAGGCTATGGAATGAATCATCATGGAACTTATAAACAATGACATTGCTAATCTCCAAACTCTGGACCCTACCCAGTTTGGGTTAGTAAAAGGCAGATCATATCTCCTAAACCTGACAGACTTCTTTGAAGTGGTCACCAAAGCCGAAGATGAGGATAAGGTGGTTCACACAGCCTATCTAGATCTCGCCAAGGCTTTCAACACCATCCCCCACTCTGGAATTATAGATAAACTCACTAACCTAGGTATAAATCCCTGTCACAAGATGGGTTGCCAACTGGCTCACTGACAGAACCCACACTGTGAAAGTAGCAGACTCTAAATCCAACTTCAGACCAGTGACAAGTGGAGTACAACAGGGTTTAGTCCTGGGTCCTCTCCTGTTTGATATCTACTTCTCTGAAGTATACCTCTCAACTGTCCCTGATTTTCAGGGATGTCCCTGATTTTGACTCAAATTTTAGCTCTGTCCCTCTTAATCCCTCCTAAAACTAGTGACTTTTGGAGGAAAGGTGGTGATTTACACTTAATGAATAATGACAATAATTAGGAGTTATAGACTTCCTTTACTTCAGAAAATGTGTATTAATTCATATGCTCTGATTCTGTCAGTGTTTCAAGTTAATAGCACTAATATTCTAAAAGTGTCCCTGACTGTTCCTGTTTTTTTCGTGACTTGTCCCTGATTCTGTTGAAATTTGACCCCAATTGGTTGAGAGGTCTGGCTAACACAGAAGGTCTTAGGCTAACAAAGTTCACAGATTATTGCAAACTAGGAGCCATAATCAAAACTCCTAATGATGTGGACATCCTACAAAAGGGCCTCACTGAGACAGATGCCTGGTGTCAAATCCATGGCCTCAAGCTCAATGCCAAAAAGTGCATTGTCATCCCTTTTGGTAAAACTCTGTACCCATGAACTACCACATAGGTGATAGTCTACTTAACACCGAAAGTGTGATAAGAGACCTTGGGACACAGGTGGACAGTAGTCTCTTCTTTGATAATCACATCACCACAGTAGTCAGGAAATCCTTCTATGTGGCACACCTCATCACAAAAGGTTTCTTATCCAGGAAAAATGAGTTCATTGTTCCCCTCTACTCATCACTCATTAGACCCATTATAGAGTACAATGCCCATTTTGGTATGTACCTCACAAGACATCTACAACAACTGGAAAGGCCACAGAAATACCTCACAAAAAGTATTACCGGCCTCAAACAGATGCCATATGCAGACCGTCTCAAAAAACTCCAGCTTTATTCTGTCGCATATCACCTACTCAGAGGCGATCTCTGCCTGACATACAAAGCTATGTCAAACCCAGAGCTGCTGAACATGCTCTACTTAAAGAAATCCCTCCGAGCTACATGCTCTAGGGACCTAAACCTTGTCACCACAATAAATAGAACATGCTGGAGGGATAGATTCCTGTCCCAGAGACTTCCCATACTCTTGAACAAATTACCTGTATATATCAAACAACGCCCCTCATTAGCACTCTTCAAGAAAAATCTTGATGATTGGATGGGAGATAGGAAATTCACCCCAGGGATCACTTCTGTGGCTCTGCTTGACAGGGGCACAGGAAAATAATGTTCTTGGGTGGCAAAAGCCAGGGTACTGTTTGGCTAGGCTTATATAGGCCCTAGGGCCAATAGCCTAGTACCTACCTATGAACCTTTCAGTGAAGGCCCAGGGAGAAAAGCTCTACATATATCAACATACAATATATTTAAGTCAGTTGAAACACTTACAGTTTACAATCAAGGATACAAAATAAGATACATTGCATATATTATATAATTTAAACATCAGTATTGGCAATACAAGAGGAAAGGGAGCAAATACCTAAGTGAAAATATCAAAGTATGTTTCATTTTTATGAATAAAGCAGGAAATGCAGGTAGACAAATGCTTATAATAGCAGATGGTGTTGGAGTAGGAGGAAGGTAGATAAAAGCTAGCCAGGGGATAGCAAGAACTAAATCATGTCATAGAAAAAGACAAGCAATGGTCACAGAAAAAGACAAAATTGTCTATGCAGTCTGTCCTTTTCCTTTGTTCAGGCAGTATAGCTGTTTCACCAATATCCTTTTTCTTAGCCTATTTCTTACCCCACTGGTCTTGAAGTCTACATTTCTCTCTTGTAGCTTGGACCACTTATCTACTATTTTTAACATGAGAAGTGAACTTGGTGATTTCCAATATAACCACTCTGCTTTTTGCATCAGTCACTATATAGCCTTGAATGTTATTGGCTTTGGTCACAGTTTTCTCATTTGTGCCTGCTAGTTAATTTCTTCAGTTGCTGACATCCTGTGGTCAGTGTCTTGTTCTCTATTCATTAAAGCAGTGTCACTCAGCTTGTATTTCCCACTGAGGTTGTGGAACCTCACGTGGAGCACTTTCCACTTCCCTTCATTAAATCTCAGTTACCTTATCTCAGTTCAGTGTGCTGGTCCCGTGTTGCTTTTGTAGTGATACCCTTTTTTGTCTCCCTTCCTCTTAGTGTCATCTGCAAACAGATGGACCCTATTCTTGGTGCCACTTGTTATTTGTTATAAAGATACAAAAACACTTGGCTATAGACTGAGATGTAAGACCCCGCTCATCACCTCTGTCTTTTTATAGTGCCTTCTAAAGTAACATTCCTTATTTTCTGCAGCAAATAATCACTTCTGAATCCACTCAGCCCATTCAGCTTGCTTATAAATCTCTCTTTCTGGATAAACTCAACTGCCATATTCACTAAATGTCCCTTTGACCAACCTTCAACATGATTCAGTCATTGAACTGGATCAAGTTGCACTAGTATGATTTGTTGACTTCAGTCCTGTACTATATCCTTAAAGTAGTTTACCTCACACAAACCAACATGCTTTCCTTCTTTATTTCCTCCAAAATCTTCCTTGCTAGAAGGCAATGAATTCAGATATATAGTCCTCAAGGCCAGTTCTTGTACCCTTATAGCAACTTTGTCACTAGTTGAAGAATTCTGTCATGTTGTTTGCAAGCACACCTACCAGGTTTCTCAAGATTCTGTAAGGTATATCTTCAATGTATTGTTCTGTTTAAGTTCTTGCCTACAGTCAAACTTGGTGATTAGAGCATCTTGCAGAAGTCTGCCATTTCTTCCTTAAACCCACCTCTCTACCTTTCTGACAATATCTCACTGTTTTTATAAAAAGTGACGAGAATGTCATTAGAGATGTCTACACTCTTAGCAGATTCACTGTACTTTCTTGCAGTTCTGTAAACTACAAAGCTCTATTTTTGCCTTCATTTATTCTCCTACATATGTGAAGGAATCTTCTTTCTCTCTTGGATTTGTATTACTTAATCCCTCTCCAGATATGTCTCAATCTTTCTTACCAACAGTGATTGATGCCATTTATCTGGTTTATTTATAATCTTTTCTACTCTTCTCCCCTTTACCTTTTTGGTACAACATTCTTTTGCAATGGCTGTTGTGATGATGTGAGGTATTTCCAGCTATGCCAGGAGAAGTAGGGCAGTGGTTGTGTAACATATCCTAGCATAGCTAGCTGGAGTTGTGTACAGAATTATATCTAATTTGTATAACAAACTGATTTGTACAGATGTTTGTGTTGAAAATGTATTTGTAAAGTTGCTTGAGTTAAAAATGTACCAACAGTGGGTCCTGCTGGACAGAAAAGAAATACACCTATATGTCAGACTGCATTGTAACTGTTGAAATTAATATATTGTGTCAGAGGAAGAGGGTAATCTCAGTCCAGCGTACTTTGAAAAATAGCCTGAAATTAAATTACTTGGTTTAGGCCATAGTTCTGATTGCAGCCAGAGACAAAATGTCTGTAAAAAATAGGATTAGGAATCCTACTGTATTGTCCTTAGGATTTAACTAATTACTACCCTGGGAGGGTGGAAGTTTTAAAAAGTTTTTATAGCTTCCAGATGCTATAACACATCTCAACAAAGATCTATCTGAGTGCATGATAATACATGTGTGCTAAATTCTGATTCAGTTTCTAGTAAAGGGGAAACAGAAGTCAGATGATGAGATGTATGTGATATAATTCTGTAATCCAGCATCAAAATGATGTTTTAGCACTAGATGAAACAAAAGTCTTAGGGCAGTCTGTTTTTGAAACCTGACAAAGAAGGAAGATCACTCACCCACTTCATCTTGCCTTGCTTTAGTAATTCTTTAGATCAGTCAAGAAAAATATAGTGAGATTAGTTAAGTACTGTTTTTCTGTATCTGTGTGAATCTATCCATCTATGTTATTTTTAATATTTCCTGTGATTGAAACTCTGGTGTTGATTGTAAATAGATATTTAGTATTTTCATGTTCTTTTATTATGTATTATTGAATAAATTTAAACTTTTCACTGTGGCTGGTCTTTTACAGAATATTTTAAACTTTGAGAGCACTGATACTTATTTGGTGAAAGCCTTGCTGCATTGGTCAAACACTACTATTTGTATTAGTATTAATTCTACTCAGTATAATTGGGTACCCTTGTAAGAATCTCAGAGTAGCTGGCTTTGGAGTGTCCTGGTGGCAGTACCTACATTATAGTCTGGGCAAAAGGGGACATAGCTGGTAAATCTTTGCCAGCCTTGCCCAGGTATGTGTGTGTGTGTGTGTGTGTGTGTGTGTGTGTGTGTGTGTGTGTGTGTGTGTGTGTGTGTGTGTGTGTGTGTGTGTGTGTGAAAATTAAATTTCAAAGAATGTGTGTGTCAGCCACTTTGAGCAGGGACACAGAGCACTGGTTTCACAAAAAGGGTGGTAGAGGACTTTGCTTGGAACACTCGTCTTTGGACTTAACTCTACAGCTGTGTCAGTGGGGACTCTTACTGGGGGCCTGCAGAGATAGAGAGGGAAACCCAGCCCCTGGACTGTGTTCCCTGTGTGCTCTTTAGTGGAATTGTGCTTGGTGAAGAAAACTGCATCTGGAAATACTGTGTGCATCTATTTTTTTCCAAGTGAACGTCCCTCACTGATGTCAGTGGTGAGGACTCAGGCTACTTGATTACCGGCCCAGAGCAGGGGTGTCACATATTGGTGTGCAGTGGTGTGGATATTAATTCAGCTTCTGTAGCCTGTAAGCAGTTATCACTGAAGGTGTGTGTAGTCTCAACAGCCACAAGGTAAACATACAGAGTTTCATTTTCACAACAGTTTTATGTATTTTTTGTTAGTTTTGTTTAGTCAGGGAAAGCAGACAAAGATGTCAGCAGAGAATTGTGGCAAGCCTACAAAGAACCAGTTGGCGAAGGTGTGTACCAACCTGAATAAAGAGACAATGATTTCAGCCTTAGTCACAGCTGTATCCCAGACAGCAACCAGAAGGATAACCAGTCTAGTGATGGGGATTTGCAGCCTTCTGAAACAGGACAGTTCACCTTTTCCTCAGAAGTTTTAAAAATCTATATGGAGTTAGAGAGACTTCAATGGGAGGTCAAATGTTTGGAATTAGAATCAGCAGGAGACTATGGCATTTAGAGGCTGAAGAAAATGAGAAACAGTGCCAACATGAGAGGGAGATGCTAACTCTTCATCAGGGTCATGGAGGTAATGGGTAAGAGAATAACCAAAGCCCAGAAACAATAAAGGTCTGTAAATGCATTCCACAGTTTACAGATGGTGATAATTTTGATAGTTTTATTCATATATTTGAAAGAGTATGCAAACAGCATAATGTTGACCATGGACTCTGGGTGTACAGTCCCTGACCCCCTTACTCCATGGTAAAGTTGTAACTGCTGTTTTTAAATTGTCTGATACTGATTGTTTAAACTATGATAAAGTAAAACAATGCTTATTGGAATGTTTTGAGTTAACACCTGAAGCTTACAGAAAAAAGTTTCATGAGCATGGGCATAAGGCAGATGAAAGTGTATGTAATTATATTGCTCATTAAGCACTTATTTTCATAGGTGGGTGAGAGTGTGTCAGGTCACCACTTTTGAAATGCTGGTACACATTTTGGTAAGGGAACAAGCCCTTAGCACTTTGTCTGAGGACATGAGAATCTGGTTGGCAGACAAGGAGTGTAGCTCTGCAGATGAGCTGTGAAAAAAGTGGATCTCTACTTAGCAAGCAGAGCATCACTGCACAAGAAGGGGATGTCCAGTGTTGCACTTGGATAAAAGGGAACCCATGATGAGCAGCCTAAACTACCCCAGCAGAGTCCACATGTAACAGGTGAAGCCATTAGTTTAGGTACATGACCAGGATCAAGGGTTAGATGTTTTAAATGTAACCAGAGGGCCATGTAGCATACAGATGCACACAGAAATAAGGTGGGGAACAAAAGTTGGGGGAGCCAGCAAGTGGGGATAACAGTATGCCAGTGGTAAGTTGTCTGGAGACAACAGTGGCACCAGACTATCAACAAGGTTTATATCCTATCTTAGTGGATGGAAAACAGACCACTGCTAAGAGAGAGAGACAGCCTTTGACATAACCATTGTGAAGCCTGCAGTGTTTAAAAAGGAGCAGTACTTGCTTAGGCAGTCCTCTCCAGTCAGAGCTATGAGAGGGACCCCATTCCAAATGCCCTTGGCCAGGGATCACCTTGACTGGGAGGGCGGGAAAGGAAACAAGCAAATAGGTGTGTTTGATAATATCCTTGCAGATGTTTTGATAGAGAATGGTTTTGATAATGCAAATACCTTGTGTGCATGCAGATACATGAAGTCAGGTGTGGAAACAGACATGTGGGTTTGGTAGACTGGGGTGTACCCAGACAGACCCCGCATCTGAAGCCAGGTCTGATGATATGGCTATTTTAGGGAGAATGCTACCCTGTAGCAGTGTACCTGAAGGTGAGCCACAGCTGCTGGTAGGTACTGATGTTACCTTGAACACAGTGACTGCAAGGGCAGACGTGAGTGGTAGTATCCAGGCTGACAATGAGGCACTGCTGTCTGACAATACTAGACTTCCTGTGGAAAGGAAGCTGGGAAGAGTTACAAAGATAGAGTTGAGACAGGCTAAGCTCTTGGACCCTACAGGAAGAGGCTTGAGGGAGGTAGCTAAGGAGGCACCTGATTCTCAAGAAAGAAAGGAATCTGTATACTGGAACAAAGGTTACTATATAGAGAGTGGACCCCTGAGGGAGGGCTAGAAGGTGAGGTCATACAGCAGTTGATAGTGCCTACAGCCTGCTATCTGGCACTTCTAGGCATTCCTTTTGCAGGTCATATATGCATAAAGCATACCAAGAGACATAGTGTGCAGAACTTTTTTATCCTGGGATTGCAAGGGATGTAACAGGGAACTGCAGGACCTGTGAGCAGTGCCAAAAACTACGCAAGGCAGGAGACACGGTCACAGCTCCTTTGATGCCTTTGTCTGTGATTGGGGAACTGTTTCAGAGGATAGTTATGAATATTGCAGGGCCTCCGAGTACCCCAAGTTCCACAGGAAAGGAGTATATCCTGGTAGTAGTAGATTATGCTACTAGATACCCTGAAGTGGTGGCTCTATCCTCCATCGAGGAAGAGAAGGTGGCAAATTCTTTCTTAGAGATTTTCAGCATGGTAAATTTCCAGAGAGAAATATTAACTCACAGAGGTGCCACTTTCATGTCAGACCTGCTGGCCTGTCTGTGAGATGACTGCAGGGGGAAACACCTAAAGTCCCCCTATCACCCCCAGACTAATGGTTTTGTGGAGAGGTTAAACTTTACACTAAAGATTATAGTACAGGCATTTGCAGACCAGTTTAAGAGAAAGGGAGACAAATATTTGTCCTATCTGCTGTTTGCATACAGAGAGGTACCCCAGGAATTCACAGGTTTTTCACCCTTTGAGTTGCTGTATGGGCATAAGGTGAAGTGACCTTCAGATCTGACTCGTGATAAGTGGGAGGGATGAGTGTGAATCCCACAAGAAGTTTGTTGTGGTATATGTTCTAAATCTCTGGAAAAGGCTTAAGGATCCCATGGGCTTGGCCCAGGAGAACCTGGCAGGAACGCAACAGCAGAAAAAGGCCTGGTATGACAGGGATTCTCGAGTTCGAGGCCGAGAGTATGCTGTGGAACAGCAGGTTATGCTTCTCATTCCTGTCAGACACAATAAGCTGCAGGCAGCTTGGGAGGGACCCTTCAAAGTGGTAAGGAAGGTCAATGATCTTAATTATATGGTAGACCTGCTAGCCAAGGGGCAGAGGGCCCAAACTGTACCATGTTAAAATTATGAAACCTTACCATGATAGGGAAGCCCTTGTGCTGAGTATTTGCAGTGGATGGCAGGAGGAGTCTAAGGGTGATCTATGGCTGCATCAAATCAGCCAGTAAAAATGCCAACTTATTAAGGTGGAGCCTAGGGTTGCAGGCATATAGCATGACAGTGCAGCACTGTAGTGGGGTCAGCAATGCCATTGCAGATGGGTTCTCAAGACAGGGTCTAGGTTAATGTGTTCTCAGACAGGCTCATGTCCCCTCAAGCCACATTTCTCAAGGGCCACTTGAAAAACTAGCTTGAGTCTTCAAAGCGGATGATATGTGATGATGTTAGGTATTTCTAGCAATGCCAGAAGAAATAGGGCAGTGGATGTGTAACATATGCCGGCATAGACAGCTGGAGTTTTGAGAAGAATTATATCCCATTTGTATATCAAACTGATTCGTACAGATGCTTGTGATTAAAATTTATTTGTAAAGCTGTTTGTATTAAAAATGTACCAACAGTGGGTCCTGCTAGACATAAAATAAATACACCTGTATGTCAGACTGTATTGTAACTGTTGAAATAAATATATTGTAACAGGGGATACTGGAAGAGAATAGTTTAATCTCAGTCCATCTTACTTTGAAAAATAGTCTTAAATTAACTTGGTTTAGGCCATAAAGGTTGTATCTTACAGTTCTGATTGCAACTACAGATGAAATGACTGTGAAAACCAGGACTAGGAATCCTACTGTATTGTTGTTAGGAGTGAATTAATTTCTACCCTGGAAGGGTGGACATTTTGAAATGTGTTTATAGCTTTCAGATACAATAACACATCTGTTTGTGTACATGGTAGCACATATGTGCTAAATTCTGGTTCAGTTTCTAGTAAAGGGGGCAGTGTGGAACCAGAAGTCAGATGACCAGATGTATGTGATGTCATTCTGTAATCCAGTACTGAAATGACATTTTAATACTATATGAGATAGAAGTCTCAGGGCAGTCTGCTTCTGAACGTTGATAAAGAAGGAAGATCACACACCCATTTCATCTTGCCTTGCTTTAGTATGTAACCAGGGAATAATAATACCTTATATCAGTCAGGAAATAAATAGTGAGATTACTTAAGTACTGTTTTGCTGTATCTGTGTTAATCTATCCTTCTGTGTTATTTTTTTAATATTTCCCATGAATGAAACTGTGGTATTTATTGTAAATAGATATTTAGTATTTTCGTGTTCTTTTATTATTTATTAGTAAATATATTTAAACTTTTCATTGTAGCTGGTCTTTTAGAGAATATTTTCACCTTTGAGAGTACTGATATTTATTTGGTGACACTGTGGCCACTCCTGGAAGCATTGCTGCCTTAGTCAAACACTGCCATTTATATTAGTATTAATTCTACTCAGTCTAATTGGGTACACTTGTAAGAGCCTTAGAGTAGCTGACTTTGAAGTGTTCTTGTGACAATAACTACCTTATAGTTTGGGAAAAGGGAGCATATCTGGTAAATCTGTGCCATGTTTCCAAGGTTCGTCAGTGTGTGTGTGTGTGTGTGTGTGTGTGTGTGTGTGTGTGTGTGTGTGTGTGTGTGTGTGTGTGTGTGTGTGTGTGTGTGTGTGTGTGTGTGTGTGCGCGCGTGTGTGTGTGTGAGTGTGTGTCAACTACTTGGAGCAGGGACACAGAGTACTGGTTTCACAGAGAGGGTGTTAGAGGACTTGGCTTGGAACATTTGGCTAAGGACTCAACTCTACACCTGTGCCAGTGGGAAATCTTAATGGGGCCCTGGAGAGAGAGAGAGAGAGAGAGAGGGAAACCCAACCCCCAGACTGAGTGTATTCCCTGTGTGCACTTAAGGGAAATTTTGCTTGGTCCAGAGAGCTGCTTCTGGAAATACTGAGTGCATCTATTTTTGTTCCAAATGAATGTCCCTAACTGGTGTCAGTGGTGAGGATTCAGGCTCCTTGATAACTGGCCCACAGCAAGGGAGTCATAACTGTACCTTTTGATTCACAGTGAACCATAAGGTTCTCTTCCTTTTTAATGTTGCTGTTTCTTGCAATTCCATTTCCTTTCATTGATACCCTG
Source organism: Protopterus annectens (assembly GCF_019279795.1). Lineage (NCBI taxonomy): Eukaryota > Metazoa > Chordata > Ceratodontiformes > Protopteridae > Protopterus > Protopterus annectens. The sequence goes on along the minus strand of NC_056746.1, from coordinate 1,449,529,850 downwards.
TAAGCTTTGATTAGTCCTGTCTGTCAAGCTATGTTGCTCCCATTATGTCCTTCCATTCCCCATTTCTTTTTCAAACAAATCTCCCAGCCTATAGTAATTTGCATTCCTATATCCCCATACTTGGTCCTAATCATCTGTCTGCCTTCCTCATCTCCATGATAAAATGACATTTTTATTTTTGACAGAGGCAGTCTTACCTCCAAATCTGAAATCTCTCCATCCTTTATAAATAGCATGTCTAGAATTATTTTATTCCTCATACCTTCCTGAATTTCAGCTGGTCTAATACTTTAACTCAGCAGTCTCCAACCTTTTTTGCTTCAAGGACTGGTTTCATGTAAGAAAATGTTCCACGGACCAGCCATCAGCCGTACATATAAAAGTGCATAATATTTATTTATCTATTTTAAATTTTTTTACCGGGGAGGTCCAACTGGACTAGAAGTGCATTTTCAACCGAGACCCAGGGAGAAAAGCTCCAAAGTACAATAAAAAGACAACTGTTAGTAATTACCAAAAAAAGCATACATTCTGCTTAGCAGCATAACATTGATCTACTATGGTTGAGAGCCACTTATACCTAATGGCAGCCATATTGACCTTCTAAGTTTATAAGAGCAATATTTAAAATCTGTCCTTATTTATTTGCTCTATCCAGCATACCTCTCAACTGTACAGATTTCTGCAGTATGTACAGATTTTTGCCTCATATTTTTGATCTATTTCTCATAAAATTATGTTTTTCTGATAAATCTCTGGCAAAACTTTGAGGACTGAAATCAGTAAATAATGGCAGGCAATTGAATTTCAGACTTCATATCCTTAAGAAAAATTCATGCTAATGCAAAACTTATTATAAGAGCAATATTTAAAAAGTGTCCCCATTTATGGTCCTTTGTCCCCCCATGATTTGTGGCTTTGTCCATATTTTTTGCTCTAGCAGGTTGAGAGGAATGCTGTCCATATTTATTGTGCAGGAGGTTGAGTGGTATGGTTGAGAGGTACGCAAACCTCATTGCTGCTGTTGTAGGGATCATTCTTCACTCTCTGTCTGTCTCACACACACACACACACACACACACACACACACACACACACACACACACACACACACACACACACACAGTCTCTTGCATTTATGCATGCATTTACTCACACAAGATCATCCTCACTCTCTCTTGATGTGTCTCTCTCTGTCTCTCTCACACACACACACACACACACACACACACACACACACACTTGGACACTTGTACTTTCATGCATGCATTCACTCACACATGCAACCAGAAATACACACACACACACACACACACACACACACACACACACACACACACACACACACACACACACTCACACTTTTTTTGGTTTTATTTTACACTCACTAAACAGCAAAAGCGCAGCTTAGCGAGTGTAAAATAATGGCTTGCTCGATCTCACTGCTCAATCTCTCTCATACATACACACAGTATCATTTTTTACACACACACACACACACACACACACACACACACACACACACACACACACACACACACACACACACACATTCTGCTTTTATGCACACATTCATTCACATACGCAGACAGACACATAAACATACTCATACACATACATACACACATTTACATTTTCATTTCACTCTGTGCCTTGTGGCTCGGTACCAAATGATCCATGGCCCAGTGGTTGGGGACAGCTGCTTTAGCTGGTTTCTTTTCTGCCACAAAGCTGGGCTCAGGAGAAACCACAGCCTTCTTCTTATAAACTGATGTTACCTCATATGCATAATCATGCATATCATGATTATCTTTTCCTTGTCTTTGCTTTTTATTGTACTCTTTCTTTCATTGTATCTCTTCCTTGTGTCTTTTGTCAGCATGTTGTATCCCACTGTCAGCCTTCCACATTCTATCCTTCCTTCATTGTGGACTGACTGCCATTACACCAACATTCACTTGTATTTGAAGTCCAACTTCTGTCTGCCCTTCATCTTTTCCTGCATTTTACTACATGTTAATACCGTGTCTCATATAGACTGCCACTTGTTCCCTTGTACTTTTTTCTTTCCATACTGCAAGACCAACTAATATCTGCGTTGGTGGTGCTGCGGTAGCGCTGTCACCTCACAGTAAGACGCTGTCCGGTTCGATTCTCAGCTAGAACGTCTTCTGCGTGGAGACATGCGTGAATGGGTGTACCTTCGTTGAAGGTTGTACATCAGGGCTGGTAACTCAGCATGTAAAAATCAACTACCAATTATTAGTGGACCAGAGTTCCACTGTGGCGACACCTAACCAGGAAAAGCCGAAAGATACAACAACTGCAAGACCAACTAATATACCGGGATAGCCATATTTCATTCAGTTGTTTTTTCTATTGCCCATGTTTGTCAGCCAGCTATGCTTACCTGTCCATTTTTACTAACACTTATAGGCCCCACTTCCTACACAAACTTTAGGCATTGTTCATCATGACTCCCCGTACTGACACTGGCCAGTCTACATGCAGTACTGACATCCATATCATATGTTGTGGTGTTAAAATTCTGTAGTGTTTATAGGCAGCACATATGCATGTTGTGACATAACAGATTTCTGTAACCAGTTGTTACCATAGCGGTCTATTCAACAAACCAGTTATAACACATTTTAAATATATCAAAAGCCAGTGAAGAATATAAGTTCATAGGAAGTAGAAGCATAGGACCTGCATTCATGTGACTCTCTAAATAGTGTACAACATGTGTTTTTGAATGAAGAGAGAAATATAACATGTTATGATTTCTTCTGTGGTAGCTCCACCACAGATCAAATGTAGCATAATAACTGAGGCCAACGATGTTCAGTTCTGTTGAGTATTTGTTAGTGGAATTGTGTGTAATAGCAAGGTATGTATAGATAAGAACACTGGATGTCTACCTCAGATCAGAATGTAAATGGGAAAAAGCTGGATCCCTACTTCCTGAAGGTGAGGACACACAGATGAGGTAACTGGATCAATAGTTTTTGCAGGTCAGGACAAACAGAGCAGATAACGAGATCCCTACTTTTTGCAAGTCAGGACATATACAGCACATAACTAGATCAATACTCTGAAGTTTGTGATGCATAGAACTTATATCTGGATCAGTTCTTCCTGCAGGTTGGAATATATATGGTAGATAAATTAATTGGTACACTCCTGCAGGTCAGAATGTAATACTTTCTTGAAGGTCAGGATATACAGAGAAGATAAGCTTGATCATTTCTTCCTGAGGGTCAAAACATATAGAACAAACAACTTGTCTGCATAAATACCGCTAAAGGTCAGGATGTATACAGCATGTAACAGAGCTGGCTCAATGCATGCTACAGGTCAGGATCTATAAAATGAATAAGTGGATCAGCAATTCCTGCTGGTTATGCAATGAGCTGCAAAATTATTTGCATGGTACCATCTTGATACATGCTCTGCTAATATTTTTGAGCATATTTTTCTTTTTGCTAAATTTGCAGATATACAGGAATGTTGGGGCTAGCCACCCGACAGTGTAAACCTTGGCTCAAGATGATTGTCACTGTTAAAGTGACACCCCCCATATGTAAAATGGGAAAAGGGGTTGAGGATGAATGGATGGATGGAATGTTGGGACACAAATGAAGTATAACTTCCCCTAAAATGCACAACCACACAGAAACACATGCACACCCTGATACATTTTGACAGGTTACATCCAAATGGAAGTTTTGATAAATGCACTGAATATGTCTGCTGCACTGCAGGTGACACACTAGTTATATGCATATACTTAACATCTGCTCTTCTGTATAATCTGGTTTAAGAGTGTAATTTGTGATATCAGTACTAAGCTTTTACATTGTGATCCATCTTGTGTAAACAGTACACTCTGGCTAGCTGAATGAATTGCACTTCAATCTTAAATATATATGTATTGCAGTATTGTTACTGATTTGTTCAACTCATAACTGGGTGAAGGAATTTATCCAAAATGACCTTATTCTATTCTAAACATGCTGTGAGGTGATTAGTTTTATATAATGGGGTGTCTGATAGTTGAGTCCTGAAAATGTAAATATCACCTAGTGATAGTTTTTCATAATGCCAATAATATACAGTGCAGAAGCTGGAGACACTATTAGCCGTTGTATCAGTCCTAAGGAGATTTAGGACCAATGTAACATTAACATTAACAATAATAGCTAGGACAATGTTTGTTCTGGTTTTCAGGTTAGGGACTGAAGAGAAGCACGTGAAGTCAGCTACTTCCTGATCTCATGAAAAAGAAAATTCCACATCTTAGAACTAGACAGACTATGAGTCAATGTTCCTACAAATCTCAGTGACTTCCTTACAGTGGGGTATGGACTAAGAGGAATAAGTTTTTGTGTGTATTTAAGAAAATGTGCTAGAACACAATGTAAGTTATACAAATTTTTTCTATATTAAGAATGAGTGAACTTTTCTGATATGAATAAACTATATATTTAGATATAATTGGAGAGATTCCCATCCCAGGAAAAGATGGGGTAACTCAGAGCTTTTATTATATTAACCTGATGCCTGTGAGAATTTTTAACAAAAGCAGAATCCATAACTAAGAAGATGGAACAGCACATTCTATATGTGATATGAAGATAAAAATCACCTAGAACTGCCTCTGCCTATAGTTATAAGAGTGCAGATAAGAAGATGATAGCTGTTAGTTCAGAGGGGCCACCAATATTCAATAAGTATTTGTGAAAAAAAGTTTAATAGAGGACTTTAAACTGAGGTTTGATTAATTCAAATGAGGAAATGTCTATTTCTGCAGTGTTAAGATGCAAGTGCTAGAGAGAGTAGGTGTTTCACTATGTTTATTAATGGATTGAAAATAGCACTTTCTTGGCTCCCCATATTTGGTCCCTATAAAAATTTTATTGTAGTTAATTTTATATGGCCATTATATTTTCTCATAGGCAGTTTTAAGCATATCTCATAGCTAATGACTGCTTCAGTTATGCAGCATAAAGAACACTTCATTACGTAATAGTAGAATAACCAATGGCTCTTTTTACATTGTGTAATTTATCGTCAGGTTTAACTTTACAACCTACTGTATGAGTCTTTCACAGTATTTGTAGGTTATTAAACTTATAATAACAGAGCACTCCACTCTGGGTTAAGTCACTACGATCATTCACTTTAATAATCTTGAAATCAGTTTAATGGATGAATCATTTTTATTGATTATTTCTGTGACAATTTACAATAGGTTTGTCTATTTCATTTCAAATGCTAATATCAATGTTTCACTCACTTTTTATGGTGTGATGTTTCAGCAGGCATTGCAGATATGACTGAGAAAATCTCATGAGGAAGTTTGTTTAATTCCTGATAATAGGTGCATAGCTGTATTGGCTTTCTGCTTAAACCATGCATTTTTGTGGTCTGAGCTAGCCATTAAAGGTAAGTTCATCATGTTTCAAATGCCAAACTGATGTTCAGAAGGCAGTAGACAGTTCCTTTAACATAAGCCTCATGCAGTTAATGGCTGTGAACTGGCAGATTGCTACATAAGTACATAAGTATAAATGAGTTAAATCTATTTAAACAGTTGGATAATGTGGACTGAAGAATCAAATGTAAACAGATATTACTGAGTTAATCTCACAGGTGAGCATTTATGCCCATTGAGTGCGCAAATGCTAGGTAAATGTACAATATAATTAAGATAAATGAAAGACGGCTCATGTTTAGATTGCTTACAGATTCAGTTAATGCATTTTGGTATCAATGAAAAGATTTTTCCCTGTAGATTCAATTAGTAAAGTCACTTGAGTCTTTCAATAAAATAGTAGCATTTACCTATTTATAAAGTTCTCGGTTCATTTGCAATTTTTGATGTACAGCTTCTTCACTTATCTGTCAGTGAAAAGAAGCATTATCTTCATTTTGTGAGATATTATAATCCCTGCAGCTCATTGAAGTTAAATATATGTTTCTGTAAGCAAACATTCCTGTAAACTAAAACATGTTACAGAAAAGCTACAGTGAATAACATGTGAGGGATGATTCATAAGAACTCTTATACTGAAGTCAGTGTTTTGACTGAATTTTCTTCTTATGCTCACATATTTTATATATATTTAATTTTATTCTTCCCTCATATTTCATACATATTTAAGGGAAAAACAGTATAGATTTATTATCTGTATTGATTAAAGTAATAGTTTTCGCTTATTTGCATAATTGTCAGTGTATTTTTGGAAAATATTTTCATTATTTTAGTGCGCTGCTTGTGTATATTGACTGACCTAAAATACATTTTCTGATATGTAGTATTCATCATTTTAAGTTTTATGAATACTTAATGGTATATTTTATCTACCTTAATGTCAATTAAGGTCTTACTTTCACTCATTTTTTCTTAATTGCAAACCAGAATACAATTAGAAGAACACCTATTCAAATTATAGTATTTCAGACTCAGTAACTGAACACTTCAGTCACTGCAGGATATTATACATTTCAGTCATGTACTATTAACGAAATACGATAGTTCTAACAAAGTGCAATAACTAGAATACATTCCTGTACTTTAACCCTTTTTTATGCCTGGGAAAAGAATAGAATGAAAAGATTCTCTCCTGCCTTGATATTACTGACCATCTGAACATTTACACCTAGGGCTTTGAGTTGTAAGATTCCTAAATATCAAAACAAATAAAAGAAAAAAGCTACATTCAAGTTTCATGTATTTGTTACATTATCAGCCCTGCTGACAGGAAATAAACACAGAATAAAAAAACTTGGAAGAAAAAAAATGCAACATTCTTTTGTTTGTTCAAAACATGTTAAAGTATAGCCCATTTCAAATCATAATTTTGATATGAACTTGAATTAGCCATTACTGTGTGAGGCATGCAAGATAATTAAATAAATGAACTCATTTGGCATGCATGAAATATTTGTGAACATTCAGAATGTGTCATTAAATACACATTAATCTACATTTATTTATTAAACTGGAAATATATATTAATGGATTCACTAGACAATCTCGAAATACTGAAATGTCGAATTTCAGTATTTCAAGACTGTATAGTCGAAATTCCACATACCCGAAAACCCAGAACCATGAAAAACAAAATTGTGACCATACACACACACACACACACACACACACACACACACACACACACACACACACACACACACACATGCACCTACCTAACTACATTGCAACAAACAAAACAACACACACAAACACAACATAACATACAAACACACCTACCCTACCTATAAGCTGGGGGACAAGCCCCCCTGCACCCCCCACACACACCCCTACTTATATATATATATATATATATATATATATATATATATATATATATATATATATATATATATATATATATATATATAGATATACTACCTCCGAGGTCGCACTAAACACACAAAAAACACCACTACACACACATTAAAATCCCTACCCAATACCCTTACGTAAACACAACTTACCTGAATCCCCAGCTAAATCCACAAACCGCACCGCACATCACAAACTCAACACCACGACAGTGGATTTGACATTTCCACATTTAAGATAGTGTAGTTTTGTGTAACTGCACTTTTGACTATTCAGTCTCGAAATACTGAAATTCGTCATTTCAGTATTTTAAGAATGTCTAGTGAACCCATATTAATTGGCCTAGAATCAAATTTAATGTTTGTATTTTTTTAGCTTCAACTTATCAAGGACAAAATGTATTTGCAGAGTGCAGGACTGCAGCAGACAGAATTTTATTTACTTGTGTAGACAGAATTTGGCACCAGTAGGAAAATCCATAAAGTTTCTTGTTTCATCACATCAGTCTGTAGCATTCTTCAGTGATACAGTTAAGAGCTTAACCTGTAAATATAGAGTACCATCCATAAAAAAAAATATTAGTCCTTACAAATCAACTTCCCACCTGTGAAATAAATATATTGCACAGTAGTTAAAATAACAGTCTGTCTATGAATGTACTATGATTTCTCCTCGGTCACAAGTGGGCAGTATAGATGTTGTGAGACTAATTGTATTTCACTACTGCTACACAATGTACTAAGAGAGACCACAAAGGCTCAGAAGGAGTAGAGCTTTTGTGAGACTGAAGGCCCTATTAATTTCTTAGCTTCTTTGCTCTGGACAAAACCAAAATAATGGGGTCAAAAGCCCAGGGCCAGGGATATATTTCAAATATTACTCTAATTCACTTACGTTTATAGGACACCAACGTTTGCATTTTTTGAACAACAAGAAGTATGAAAATTTAATGACTGGCATTATTGATTGACTACAATATTCAGTGATTTACCAGAAAATTAAAAACTTTATGGGAGACAGGACAAAGACAAAGCATAATCAGGGATATTTGAGTGGTCCGGCAGCTGGTGCATGTCCCTTGTTCTCAAGCAATAAGGTAGGCTCCCTCTGAGATAATAATGTTTATTTTCTCTTCACTGTGATAGTTGTTGACAGGAAAACAGGATATCTGTAAGGAGGTCTTCTTTGCTGCAGCAAGAACTGTAAAAGGTTCAGACAGAACTATGAGTTTCACTTCGATAGGCTGTTTGGCAACATTCTGCTTTGGAGCTTCAACTTATTCTTACATTTAGCTAACAGAATTCACTGCCAGCACTCTGAGGTTATATGTTCACCAAGAGCACCGCTGTTTAATTTAAAAATATAGTTTCTACACATATCAGTGCAGGGCTTTATCAATTTAATTGTATGTTTGCATGTAAAAAAAGCTTGCCATGAGACATCTCCGTATTTCAGAAGCAGAGTTATACACATTGCACAAAACAAATGTATGGAAAAAAGCACAGAGAATGCTGCAAATCTGTATAGCTGGACTACTTAAGTAATATGCTATGGGGTACCAAGCAAGCAGCTGGTGAATAGTACATTTGCTGAGGAGCAGTTCATCATAAATAAGAATGCTTATATAGTTTAGAGGCAGTTTTAGGGTATAAACATTTTGTCATTTGAAAATGAGATATACCATAATTGGGGATGTACTGGGAAGGCGAACACTGGTGGCATTGCATGCCATACTGCAGATGAGTGAGGATGCATTACCCTGCATCTGTGTGCATTATACAATATAGGTCGAAGCATACATATGTCCTTTGCTACTAATACATATCATACTCCAGATGTTAGTGGATGTACATACCATGTACATAGGAGTATGCATATGTCTAGTGACATTACTGCATACCATAATCTAAGTGGCGAAGGATATAGTGAACACTGTGTCATATATCTCCTTTATATAGGTATATATTAGAGCAGGTATTATGTCCTATGATATTGATGCATGCTGTACCCCAGGTGGGGATGTATACTTTTATTTTGATGTACATTGTGCCATAAACATTGTCAAATGACTAATCTAAATGTAAGAGTATTATAACCTGACTTTTGTACATTTCTCTTCCAAATGATTTAAAACTAAACTGACATGCATCTGGGTTTTTGAAGAATTCAGAAATTGTGTTTGGTATAGTGGAATTCTTCCCATTTTATTTTATTTTTTTATTCATTCAAAATGAAAGAAACACAAACCTAAATGGAGTTGGCAGCCAAAGTTATAAGTCAGTATATTCTGAGATCCTTTCTATCGACCATTTTAAGAATCAGGCAGATGATGCCATCTTCCCACGACTTTACTTGGACAATAGTTCTATTAAGCTGATAATGCCTTGGCCTTGTTACCTGCAACTAGCTATTAAAGTGTATACTGGGCCACTGGGTTTCTTATTTGACAGCTTTTCAATATACTTTTTATACTGCTGACTATCATTAAGTCCTTATACTTTCTACAAAATTTTTTTTTCCTTTTTTAAATTCAGAAAGGTTTTGAATTTTGCTAGTCTCAGCACTTTGACTATCTCACGCAAGCCTACAGCACCTTTTCGTGTATACCCTAAACCTTTTTTTTGGTGTCCAGACCTTTCTTTTGGTCTGGTTTCTTTAACTGATTGACTTGCTTGCTAATAACAACAGGTACTAGAAAGTACAAGAAGTTATTAACACAACAATACTAAGATTGTTAGTCTATGGGGTCCTGCAGATGAGAAATTAATCTTTGTTTGCCACTTATTCTTATTTGTTTATATTTTCATAATTGAAAGACTTACATGTGGAAGATAGACTAATTCACTAAAAATGCTGGTGTATATCATACTGTACTTGAAATATTGCTAGTTTGTTAGAAATTATGAAAATAAGCAATATTTCCATATGTACTTAATACTTCAAAAAAAAAAAAAAAAAAAAAAGTGATTTACAAATTGTTGCATGCCATTAGGTGAAACCTGACATGATGAAGAAAACTGTCTTTGATATTTGCACTGTAAGTTGTACAGTACATCTTGAAACATATCCAGTATTAATCATATTGATAATTATACAATTAAGCAGATGTTTTAATATTTCTGCAAATATCTTAATAAACATGTACTTACACAGGGATTTATTGTCATTTAAAATCTTATGTCTGGTTAACAAAAATGTGGTAACAATAAATGTCTAATTTATATAGTTTTCATATGACTATTTGTGAAAGTTTAGAAATATATCATTTGAGGTTTTGTGTGCATTATAACATATTACAGTATTTATGGAAAAGACCATGGGCCAGATTCCAAAAGAGCTCACCTCAGTGTAAGCCTGCCTTGATTCGAAAAGACATACTGTATTGTAAGTGACTTAGTATGATGTAAGGTCTAGCAACGGGCTTACCATGGGGACCAGATTCCAAAACACCTGCTCTCAGCTTTCTCTTATTGTAAGTGATCACTTACACTGACAGCAAGTCTTTTGAAATCAGGCCATCAGAATGCAGTATTACAAATACTTTTCTAATAACATTGCTATCTGTATAGTTAATATTTACATTTGTTTGTCTTTTAGGATCATAGATTAGGACTAGGTTAATTGCCTTATGTACCATTTTAAGCCTAGCCAATTACCCCATGTGAGAATTAAACCATGCACCTTGGTGTTTAAGGAAAACACCTTAACCATTATGCCAACCTCCCACCCAAAGCTTAAGCTTTTAAGTTTATTTTTCAGAAAATGCCCTGGAATGCAAGATGTGTGTAGTCTGCTAGAGTTGCAGCATTTCACACCATATAGGTGTTAACGAACTGCACACCTGCTCAAAGCATTTTTTTTATTTTTTTTTTGCTTTAGTAAAAGTTGCCTTTACTCACAATACCTAAACATTTTCTTAATTTTGCTAAGAACATTTTCCTATTACTTGTCCTAATTATACTTAATTATCTACCAAGGACCCATGACAAAAGGAATATAGAGGACCACTTCACCAACAAGGAACCACAACAAATATGGCAGGGTATTCAACATATCACCAATCATAAAACCAGTAACCATATGGCTGTTGATGGAGATGCCTCAATGGCAAAGGAAATTAATTACTTCTTCACCCATTTTGAGGTGGAAACAGCAGAGACAGTCACACCTAAGCACCAACAGATAGGCCACAGCAGTCTCACATCATCTATACCAGCCTCCTGCACCCACACCTTCATAGTACAACAGTATGATGTAAGGCGTGTGTTCAAAATGATTAATCCAAGAAAGGCTGCTGGCCCTGATGGAGTGATGGGATCTGTGCTGAAAGAATGCATGGACCAGCTCTGTGGGGTCTTCACAAAGATCTTCAACCTGTCTCTGTCTAATTCTACTATTCCATCTTGTCTGAAGTCAAGTATGATCATTCCACTGCCAAAGAAACCCGTCATCAGTAATCTCAACTACTACCATCCAGTAGCACTTACTCCAGTCATCATGAAATGTTTTGTACAACTGGTTCTACAACACATCAAGGGCAGTCTCCCAGTTGTCTCAGATACACACCAGTATGCTTACAGAGCAAATAGGTCTACGGAAGATGCCACCTCCTCTGCCTTACACACTGCACTTTGTCATCTTGAGCAGCAGGGGAGCTATGTGAGTATGTTCTTTGTAGACTTTAGTACAGCTTTTAACACAGTTATCCTGGATACACTCATCACTAAAATCACTGGCCTAGGACTTTCAGAACCTATCTGCTATTGGATTAAAGACTTTTTTGACTAACCATCCTCAGACGGTTAGACTAGGCCCATACTTCTCCTCCAATCTCAGGCTAAACACTGGTGTCCCACAAGGCTGTGTGCTGAGACCCCTTTTGTATACTCATTTTACCCATGACCATGTCCCCTTTCATTCTACTAATACCATCATTAAGTTTACAGATGACATCACAGTGGTTGGATTTATTTCAGGAGGAGACAAGACAGCATATAGAGATGAAGTTCAAAGACTGGCTGCATGGTGTACTGAGAACAAACTTGACCTGAAATCTGTCAAAACAAAATAACTCATAATAGATTTCCAGAGCCACAACGCAGATCATAACCCAATATATGTCAATGGAGACTGTATGGAATAGGTTCCTTCTTTCAAGTTTCTGGGTGTACATGTAGTGGAAGATCTCTTTTGGTTCATAAACACCACAGAGGCAGTCAAGAAGGCATAACAGAGACTCCTTTCCTTAGGATCTCCAGGAAAAACAACCTGCAGGAGAAGCTACTGGTGTCTTTTTCCCACAGTTTTATTGAAAGTGTGCTGACATACCACATTTACACATGATGCCAACAGCTCAGCAGCAGATAGGAAGGCCCTTCAAAGGATCATTAACTCAGCCCAGAAAATCATTGGCTGCTCACTGCCCTGTTTGGAGGAACTCTTCAGCTCTTGCTGTCTCAGCAGGGCAACCAACATCTTGAAAGACCCTTCTCACCCTAGATATAACCTGTTTAAGTTGCTGCTTTCTGTCAGATGGTTCAGGTCTATTCCATCTTGGGCAAACCGACTTAAGAACAGTTTCTATCCCAGGGCCATGCATAAAAAAACAATTCTCAATACTCACAATGAATACAGATAATAGCCATTTGCATTATAAGGTATATGTTTAAATTCCTGCGCATCTTACTTTATTCCTTTCATGTGTAATATACCCAAGTGCAATAACTTAGTTGTATTCATGTTCATTATATGTGAATACACCTTAGGTGGATTGCTACAAATTTCGTTGTACTTATGAAATAACAATAAAGGAATCTTACCTTATAAAGGACTCATATCTTCTCATTGCATAATCCAAAGTGTAAACTCTCTAGCTACTGATAAATGAATGCCCTTCATTTTGTACATATCCATCCTTTTTATTTAAATTACTAGGTAATATTTAACAACTAATTTTAATAGTTGTATACCATGCTTATGCAAAGTTAAGTTCCATGAATTTCTTTCTTTCGGATTTCTTTCTTTTTTAGATATTTGTTATGGTTGACTGCCAGTCATTGCACTAAAGTTTCCACATATATTTGTCTTTTGTTTTCTTTCTGAGAATGCTATATCTATGCTTCCTGTGGGGGGAAGGGGACTGTTCTTGCTTCCTCACTTATTTATAATATCATCCTGTGCATGATTTAATGTTCTCAGTTTCAAATAACTGATTTGTTATCTCTGGATATGGGTCTGATGCTATACTTGTCATTGTAAGTAGTTTTATTTTTGTATCTCCATACCTTTTAGTTAATTAACAAACAAAGTTTATTTTATTTATCTTTATTATTTGTCCTTTGTTGTCCAGGTTAGTCCCACTAGGCCTCTTTTCAGAGGAGCCCTGAGATACTATTTATAACACTAAGGAAATTCGGCCAAGATATTAGAGAACTTCCCCTAATTATCATTGTTGCTAGTGGGACTCATTTTGCAGGAGCACTTCCTGTTTCCTTTCTAGGCATAGAGGTGGCCCAGTGAAACAGGGAGGCAGATGGAAATAGGAAATGATGGAGAGATGACAGAAATGGAGGAGAAAGCAAATATCAAGACCGCAGAATGCATGTAGGATTCTGAGGAGATTTTTTCAAAGAAATCTGTTTGATGGAGATGATTAAGTAAATTATGGCTGTATATTTATAACCCTCCAGTCAGGATGGTTGCAGGATGATTTACTTAAAGAAATGGTGATGCAGAGTAAGACAGAAAATGAAGGAGATGTTTCCTGAGGGCAGGGGGGAGGGGCATTATGGAGAAAATAAAAAAGGATTTATTTATTTATTGGCATTTGTTTACCAGGATGGTCCACTGGGCCATTAAGAGCCCATTTACAGTGAAGGCCCATGGAGAAAAGCTCCATGACTATGTGAACATTTAGACAAAAATATAATATTATACAGACAGTATAAGATTTACATAAAATAAAAGCAAAGACCAACATTAGCAATGCATTCTTAAGATCACAAAAACAAAATAAAAGTGAAAAGGATATAGTATGCAAGAATTTATATTGTAATTGTAGTTAAGTTGTCTAAAGAGACTTAATTGATAGAGAAATTTGAGATATGAGTGTATATATGAGAGGAAGATGTCAGTCAAGTTATGAAGGGAGGATGTTTAATGCAGGTAAATACCAGTTAGTAGAGATGTGCAAAGAAGTTTTGAAAGGAGCATAACTCTGAATGGTACAAATTACTAATGGAAGGGCATTCCAGGCTCTGGCTACAACAAAAGAGTAAAGTACTTGTCCTGCAGGTAGGTTGGGCTTGTGGACTTGCAAAAGGTGCTATTTTCCAAATTGGGAAGATAGTGGGTAAATAAAGAGCTTAGACTAGGATAGTCTGAGGGCTTGAAAATTATTTCTTGTGCTGAGAGTGTAGGGATGTGCAGTGGTGAGAAGAATGTCTAGCATTTGTTGCAAACTTGGTGATGTTGTTATACCATGTTTTATAGGTTCATAGGTTCATAGGTTGGTACTAGGCTATTGGCCCTAGGGCCTATACAAGCCTAGCCATAACAATTCACTGGCTGTTTCTTCCCACAGTATTTACTTCCCTAGACCCCTGTCTAGCAGGGCGACTGACGTGATCTCTGGGGTGAATTTCCTATCTCCCATCCAATCATCAAGGTTCCTTTTGAAGAGGGCCAAAGAGGCACTCTGCGTGATATGTATGGGCAGTCTATTCCATAGTCTGGGGAGTGTCTGGGTCAGGAACCTATTCCTCCAGCATATTTTGTTCATTGTGATGACAAGGTTTAGATCCCTGGAGCATGTGTCTCTGAGGGATTGGGATTTCTTTAAGTGTAGCATGTCCAACATCTCTGGGTTTGACATGGCCTTGTATGTTAAGCAGAGATTGCCTCTGAGTAGACAATATGAGACAGAGTATAGGTGGAGTTTTTTTAGACTGTCAGCATAGGGCATCTGCTTTAGGCCTCTGATTCTTTTAATGAGGTATTTATGTGGCCTTTCCAGTTGTTGCAGATGTCTTGAAAAGGTAGATACCAAATGGGCCGTTGTATTCTATAATTGGTCTAATGAGGGATGAGTACAGTGAGACAATGACCTCCTTTTTTCTGGATGAAAAGCCCTTATTGATGAGGTGTGCCACACAGAAGGATTTCCTGACTGTTGTGGCGATGTGGCTATCGAAGGTGAGACCATTGTCCACCTGTGTCCCTAAGTCTCTTATCACACTATTGGTGTTTACTGTACTGCCACCTATGTGGTAATTCATGAGTACATGTTTTTTTCCCAAAGGGGATAACTATACATTTCTTGGCATTGAGCTTGAGCCCATGGCTCTGGCACCAAGCATCTGTTTCTGTAAGGCCCTTTTATAGAATATCCACATCATTTGGGGATTCAATAATGGCTCCCAGTTTGTAGTTATCTGTGAACTTTGTTAGCCAGATTCCCTTAGTGTTGGCCTGTACTTCAGAGAAGTAGATGCCAAACAAGAGCAGTCCCAGGACTGAACCCTGAGGTACTCCACTTGTCACTTGTCTGGAGCTGGATTTGGAGTCAGATACTTTTACAGTGTGGATTCTGTCAGTAAGCCAGTTGGCAACCCATCAAGTGACGTAGGGATTAATGCCCAGCTTAGTAAGTTTATCTATGATTCCAGAGTGGGGGGTGGTGTCGAAGGCCTTAGCAAGGTCCAGATAGGCTGTGTGGACCACCTTACCCTTGTCCACGCCTCTGGAGACTGATTCGAAAAAGTCAGTCAGGTTCAGGAGACAAGATCAGCCTCATGAACACAAACTGCATGGGATCCAGTGTTTGAAGCTTGCCAATGTCTTTGTTTATAAGTTCCATGATAATACATTCCATGGACTTGCAGATCAGGCTCATCAGACTGATGGGGCAGTAGTTCCCGGGATCCAAGGTGGATCCCCCCTTGTGGAGTGGGATAACTGTAGCTCTGCACCACTCAGTGGGCATGAAGGCTGAGGTGAGGTTGTGATTAAACATGACACTTAGGTGAGGTGCCAGTTCATTTTGTAGTTCATGTAGTACACAGCCTGGGATGTTGTCTGGTCCCATGGATGCTGTATTCTTAGCTTTGGAGAGTGCATTTTTTACCTGTGTGGCTGTTATTACCAGAATTTGGCAATCTTTCAGTATTGAGATGGGCCCTTTAGGGGGTGGGGTGGTGACGTTTGCACTGAATCGATCTGCCAGGATATTGGCAATATCCTTGGGATGAGTATATTTAATGCCATTCTGTTGTAGCTCAGAGCAGATCTGAGCATTGCCATTTAGATTCTTGACATAGCTATAGAATGCCTTGTGGTTGTCTTTGGAATGTTTGGTAATTTTATTTTCGTAACTAGCTTTGGAGGATTTTATGAGGGATCTAAGCTTCTTACTGAGGCTGGTAAGGGAGTTTTTTGCATCCTGAGATTTTCCTTTTTTCTGCAACAGTCTCTTCCTTTTGTTGTAAAGTTTGTTTATGGCAAGGGACCACCATATTGGCTTCCTTTTTTTGGAGGAGAGTGTCTTGGTTCTATTGAGGATGGCACAGTTCATGCACAAGTGGATGTGTTCGTACAGTGCCTTAGTGTAGGATTCAGCAGTCGAACCTTCAGTTCCCATCTGCATGGGTGTCATGAAGTTTGTCACTTTTGACTTGAGTAGCATGAAGTTGTCTTTGAAGACGTTTTTTATGGAGGTTTCATTACTGGGGGGTGGGGGTGGGATGTGGGTGTCAAGGGTGATTAGCTTATGGCCAGACCTCACCAATGAGGGGGGTGACCATAGGTGTGGAGCATCACTTTCCCATGTTGGTAATGACCAGGTCTAGGATATTGGAGCCCCTGATGTGACTAAGGATTAATTGATCCAGGGCATTGGAATTTATAAATTCCAAGAACCGTTGGGCAAAGGTGTTGGCACACAGATAGTTTTCCCAGTTAATGGCAAGGGAGTTGAAATCACCCAGTATTAGGATGTTTGGTTGTATCTTAATATTTTCCAGTATGTTTAGAAAGGTGAAGTGAGAATCTTGGGGCATGGTGGGGGATCTGTAGCAAGCTACAATTTGTACTGCAGTCTTACCTAGTGTTAGTTGCACCTAGAGAATTTCAGATGCGTTGTGTTGGGCAACTAGCCTGGTGTTGTAAATATCCTTGGTGAATATGGACACTCCTCCACCTTTAATGTTTTGGTTCTGGTTTGGTGGACAAAAAGTATGGTAAGAGTTGTAGCCTGGTATTTCAGGGGTGCTCTCTGGAGCCTTGAACCAAGTCTCAGTTACTGCACAGATATTGATGTTCTTTATTTTTAGGAGTTCCTCGAGAGAGTGCATTTTGAGGTTTAGACTTCTAGCATTGAGTAGCATTACCATCAGATTTTGCATGCTTGTATCTGTTACGGTGGTGGTTTTGTCCTTTGAACCTTGCCTAAAAAAGGCACTGTAGGGATGGCAAGAGCTTTAGGCAGTAACCTGAATCCCAGGGGTGACAGGTGCAGACCATCTCTGGCAAACCATCATGGTTGTCAATCATGTCGTCCCAGGCAGACATATACTGGATCCCCTTTGAATGACACCAGAAGCTTAGGCAATTGTTGAAGTCAATCATTTTGTCTTTATACTGTGGTATCATTCTGGGCAAAGGCAGGATGCTACTCAGGGCTAAGGTCATACCTGCCTGGGCCACATGATCTGAGATCTCTTCCATATCTCTTTTCATGTAGTCCAGGGAGGTGCATCTCAAGTCATTCACTCCAACATGAACAATGACAGAGTCGTATTTGTACTTGTTGTGGAGTGACTTGAGTGCATGTGTTATGTGGTGGATCCTGGCACCCGACAGGCAGCTGACTGTAATTTTCTCCTTGTTCAGCCTGGTGAGTGGGACATCCATGTGCCTGACTATAGAGTCACCTATGACTAAAGTGTTGGGTACATTGTCTTGCCTTAGGGGCTGTTGTTGGGTGGCACACTGGTGTTGTGAGCTATGTGTCACTTTGGTTGTGACTGGTGTTTGTTTGCATTTCAGTTTCGGAGGTCCTTGTTGCTTGGGCAGGTTAATGTTAAGGGCCTCCGCATATGTGGGTTTAGTGTTGCTATGTGTGGGTGTTGATGGTGTGGGTTTTGAAGGGCTATGTGTTGCTTGAGGTGTAGTGCAGGTGTTAGCCTTCTCCTCTTGAGTGTCTAGCACAATCTTGGTTGGAGAGAGCTTTGCTTCCAGTTTGGCTATGTAAGTGCATCTCTCACAGGTTGTAGTGTTGGGTGGTAGGAGGAGATGGTTGTCTGTGTACATGAGGCAGTTGCTGCAATGCCCCAGCATGCCCAGATTCACCAGGTGTACAGGAGAAATCACCAGAAACTCACCCTTGGACATGCCTGGTTTGGTGCTTTTTTTTTTTTTTTTGTAAATTACAAGAGCTGTTTTCCCTTACCTTAGCAAGGTACTTTGCAATTATAGGCTGTTTAGTGCTGAGTGCTTGTATCAGTTTAAAACTTCCTAGTGCTTTCCAGCAGGTTTTAAAGCAAGTGCTAGTCACAGGGGATGCTTAAAGGTAAGATGAAAAAAAAATGTTTATCCTAAACACTGCAGTGTGCACCAGAGTTAGATGTGAAAGTAGGTAACTTAAGTTTTACCTATCTAAAAAGTTATGTTTTACTGGAGAGTCACTATTTTTAAAACAGCAAGATAGATTGAAAGGGGGTGGTCACTTTTGTATTCTGGTACTATAGAATATAGTAGGATGGCCAATAAATTTAAATAGTTGAAGGGGAGTGATTTCACAAAATGATAATTTTGTGATTACTCACACAAGCCAGTAAAAATAGCGAGGAAATGAGATATATGGTCAAATTAACATAAGATGCAGGCAACTAGAAAGACACTGTTTAGTTTTTAGGGAGGATGGCAGATTAGTAAGCAAAGGGGCACAGTAAATAAAAGAGGGAAGCAGATAAATGGTAGCAACTACTTTTTAGTGGGAGGAGAAAGGAAGTGTTTATGCCTATAAAGAATAACTAGTTTTTTTATGTTTTGTTGATGTGTTGCATGTGCAGGTCAAATTTTAGGCTTTCCTGAATTATTACACCTAGCAGTTTAATGTGGCTAACTACTTCAAGTTTTGTGTTACTCTGGGAAAGTATAGTGAACTGAGATTTGTTTATGGAAGTATTTTTCTTGGGGGTGAATAAAATAAGTTTGGTTTTGTTGGGATTAAGAGACAAATGGTTATTGTATGACCAGGTCTCTACTGAAGTAAATGCCGATTGAGTGATTTGTTATAGAACTGATGTAGCATCTGCGGAACGTATAATAGTAGCGTCATCTGCATATTGTGTGAGAGACCCCTGAATGAAGGATGAGTGAATATGATTAATAGATACTGAACAGGAATGGCCCTAATATAGAGCCTTGGGGAACACCTGTAGAGGTGTAAAGATATGGAAATAAAGAGTGTTGATATCTAACTGCCTGCTATCTGTCTGATAAGTAACTAGAAAACCAGTTATGAGATGGGGTTGGTAGACCAGTATATGAGAGATGAATTAGAAGAAGTGAGATACTATATCAAAAGCTTTTAAGTCAAAATATAGGGTGTATACAATTTTTCCTGAGTCTCTGGCTTTTTTGGCTGTGTCCAGTAAGGATATTAAGGCAGTTGTAGTGCTCTGACCTGGTCTGAATCCATGTTCAGTTGGATATAGGATTTGGTTCTTAAGGAGGAAATGCACAAGTTGCATGTGTATGCATTTTTCAAGGAGCTTAGAGATAGGCGATAAAATGGTTATGGGTTGGTAAATTGAGATATCAGTCAAGTTGCCTCCCTTGTAAAGGGGTAGAATAAAAGCTCTTTTCCAAAGTTTTGGGACATATGACTCTTGGTTGGACCTGTTGATTAGTATACTGACAGGGTAGGCAATGGCTTCTCCACTAAGTTTTAGATAAGTAGCCTTTTTAAAGTAGAAGTTGGGATTGTAGTAAGTGAGAATGAGGGTAAAGCATTCATTGTTTATTCACATGTAAATTAGGTAGTAGAGGAGGGGGTTGAGAGAAATGTAATAGTGAAGCTATTCCAGTATAATTTGCACTAGGGTGGAGTTGTGGAAAGTTAGCAGTGATGATAGCTATAGAGTTTATGAAGTGTGAGTTGTGAAGAGACTAGCTATTTATTCTTGCCCTGGTGTGGACACGGGTTGCTTTTTGTGCCAGGGTTGAGAAGTGATCCTATAGATGTCCAGAATTTTTGGGGGCTCTGCTTCTGGTTTGTTTGAAGTTTTAAACAGTAGCATTTTTGTCTTTGGATACTAGTCCTTTTACTTGGTTATGGAGCTGTTTGAATCTCAATAGGTCTGAGGGTTTTTTTAAGTTTTTGCCACTGTTTCCATATTTTATCTTTAGTTAGCATTAGTTATTCAGTAGATTCGGTTAGCCATGGAGCATGGCTGGTTTTCACTCTTTTTACTCTAGGGGTGCGAGACTGCCTAATGTTTCTAAAAAAGTTATGATGAAGTACTCCAGTGCGTCATTTAGAGGAAGATATTTTAAGTTAGTCCAATTCATATTTTTTTAGTTTATTGTGAATGTCTATGGGTTAAATTGGTAAGATTCCTAACATATTTGTAATGATGCTGCTTTTGGAGGCAGGGTGCTGTTCAATGAACAAAGGCTGGGAGGTGGTCACTTATAGCATTTGGAAGAGTACCAGTCGAGGATATTTTAGTGGGGTCAGAAACCAATATACAGTCTAGGATGGATCCTTCCTTAATACTACTATTATATTGTATATTATATTGTTGGAGAGGTGATAAGCTGAGTAAAATGAAATAGGTATTTATTTCTGGATGGGAATTTAGAAGAAAAATCTAACCAGTTAATATTTACATCACCCAGAATAATGGTTTCATGTTTAATAGTGCTTGAAACTCAAGACAGTATTTCTATTGGTATGTTATTACCAGGGGGGATGTAAAGAACTATGATACATACATTTTTTAACTTACGTATTTTTAGGAAGGAACCAGAATTTCAGCATTAGTGAATTGTGGGATTATATCTCTGTATGAGAATTTATTGTAATTATTAGGGTAAAGGAGTGCAACACCACCTCCTTTTTTGTTGAGGCTATCATTCCTTATTGCATTGTAGCCATTTCTGAATCTTTTATATTTGGTTTGAGCCAGGTTTGGTGGCAGCAATGATATCAGTTTTTTTGAGAGCTATCCAGGCATAAAGATCCATAGATTTGTTGTGAATACTTTGTAAATTTAGATTTACAATATGTAGGGATTTAAAGGAATTACAAGAGTTGGATAGGGTACAGGAAATGGGACTTGGATTGGGGTGTATATGTCCATAGAGCGATATGACTGAGAATATGGAAGAGTGGAGAAACAGATGCTGTATTCTCATTGAACTGTCAATGTAGAATAGACCAGAGTGGGTAGAGTTTTTAATGGAATATAATGAATAGAATTGATTATAAGGAGAACTGTTACTTTGGAGAAAAATATTGGAGTTATTTGATAGAGATAGGGAGATATTTCTGAATAACTTTCAGATGGAGTTGATAGGAAGATGGTTACGGATGTTGGCTTACTTATACATAAGGTAGAATTGGGTGAAGAAAGATGTAGTAGTAGTAGAAGAACTAGAAATAGTGTAGCATGAGATAGAAAAAGTAAATGTGACATTTGGAAAAATAGTGCACCTGCCAGTGGTTAGTGTGTAAGGTGTACTACTGGGATATGATTGGCTTGTTTGAAGTAGTGGGTAGAGTTATGGGATTTAAGTTTAGGTGTAATGGGGTGGGTGGGATTTGAGGGTAGGGTAGGGGAGCAGAGTGAGCCTGAGTGGAGCAAGGGCAAATGGTGCAGGATGAACCCCGGCCACCAATGCACAATTCACCAAACAGAAATATCAAAGTAAGGAAAAAAATCTGTAAGCATGGACTATGGCAGGTTATTAGATAAAACTAATGTTACAGCTAATGTAGTGTAATTGATTTTTAACTGAAAGTTAATTGAGGAAGTTTCTTTGTATATAAATGTATGAAAAGTGTTAGATGTTGTTTGTTACTCCTGGAAGGTGGTTGCACCAAAGCGCTAGAGAGAGTGAAATAAAAGTTTTGTATGTGCCTTGCTTTTGCCTGATCCATTGGGTATTGTCGTTGTATTTCATTGTGGTGGAGAGGAAGGAGTGGTCGTATATATTAATGTTACAGCTCTACTTTATTCTGTTATAGCCAGGATGAATTTTAGAAAAAAGAGGTATTTACAAAACCATTTAGCTAGAGCTTTGGCAACAATTGCAAAAAGAAAGAAAATGGGTTCAGTACATTGAACATTCAAGTAGTGGAAAAGGGACAGAAAGGCACTGAGGATGCAAGGTAAGCAGGTTAGACTGGGTTGTAAACGAGAAAAAACTAATAGAAAATACTGGACAGAAACAGGGATCTAAGGCACACAGTGACACAAAATAAAGAGAAGACAACAGATGGTGTTAAATGCTGTTGCAAGTTGAGCAGTGGAAGCAGAATATATTATTAAGGTGTCAGAAAGAAAAAGGGGGACTGGGGAAACTACAGCATAATTCTAGCCCTTGGCAGTGTACACACTATACAGAGAAGTACACAGCTTAATGTTGTTAACAACAGGATATAACAGTTGGGGAATTAATCCTTAAGCAGGCATACTTTAGCTTTATTTAGTGTAGGAATCATGTGGGGGTTGTAGCTGGATGATACAGTCATTTGAGCAGTAGAGGGAAACTGATTAAGTGCTCACTAAGTTGAGCTGTGCTGCAGTTAGCATTACTTAATAGTTAATTTGCACTATATTTGCCTTTTGGCAGTGATTTATTCTTCATTACAAGTTTTATATGTGTCTGGTATCCGTGATTCATGTGTACATACACTGTATAGGGACCTGAGAACTTCTACACTTTATTACAATAACGCCTCACATCTATGCTTACTGCAGTACTCCGGTTCACATATCTATGTTATGTAGCAAGTTATACCACTTCACACTGTACATAGATTCAGTTCACATCTTTGGTTTGATTTACCTGTGGTGAGGATTAGTTTGATGATACCTCATTCATCTGTATTGCTATGATGGTTTAGTGGTTGACTACTGTGATTATAGTGTACAGGGTCCTGACTTCGAGCCTTGCAGAGGCAGTTTATTTTGTTGCTGGGCAGAACACGTGGGTTTGCATGGGTTTGTGCGATGGTAAGCACTGCTAACCTCTGGTTACAGTTTCTTAAACCAGCTAACTTCTAGTTTGCTTAATCTGTGTAGGCAATGCTTACCGCTGCCCACACAAGCATACTCCTATTTGCTGCTGCATACCCCTGTGCTACTTCATGTACATGTTGGTTTTATACATGCTTAAGTCAGGTGTACATTTCAGGTATGACTGTTCATGAAGGTCAGTGTAAGGTTAAGTGAAATTCCAGTTTAGCATTTCTGGTTAGGCAACACTCAGGTATTCGGGTTATGTTTAGTTATGGCATACCTGTGTTGTAGAGTAGATGTAAACAGTGAAGGTGTAGGCGGGTAGGTGGAGGGGGGGCATTTTAACTGTATAGTAGGCTGTTCGACTGATTGGTGGGGCTGCGGTAGTGCAGATTTGCAGGGTGTTGGGATATGTATGCAAGGCAAGACAGGAGGTGTCAGTAGTTGGTGTAGGGGTCTGGAGTGTTGGAGGGGTGGTGGACTTCACCATGTGGTGATCCAAGTGTGCTTGAGTTTTCCCTTCATGTGTTTTTACATGTGTAGTCTGGGACAGCTGCAGTAATACACCTGGGTTGGGTGTTCCAGATTCTGCCAATATAGTTGTGTGGAGGGTGTCACCTACTTGTGACTGTAGATATTACTACAAATGCAACAGGGGTCGATAGGTAAGTGGTGTTATTGGGCCACACAGAGAGGCTGATAGTAGGGGACATGTCCAGGGATGTGCAGGATGGCTGACGGAAAGGTCCACAGCTGGCTATTTCTTCTACAGCAACAGCTGTGTATATACCCTGCATTTGGGGGTAGGTCTGGACAATCACACCCCTGGGTGGGGGTGAGGATAGCAACATAGCTCTCAACCGATCAGAGAAAAATCTCAACAGCATCAGGAACAACTTCTCAAATAATTAGGGACATTTTCTAAATATTTGTAGTATTACCCTGAAACATTTTCAGAATATGATAATGTGGATTAATATAGGTTTTCTGACGTGAAACATCTATTACTCTGAATTACTATCATTATTTATTAAGGGCAATTCACCACCCTTTCTTCAGCACTCACCAGTTTTCAGGGGGATTAAGAGGGGCAGACCTAATATTGGAGTCTATATCTGGGACAGTTGAGAGGTCTGGACAGCAATAATACCTTGTGATGCCAATTAGTTCGGCTTACATGCCTACAGTGGGGTGTTGCGACCAAATGTTCTTTGGTGTCATTTAGTGGGTTTGCAACAACACATCTGGTTATACCGTCCTTTTCCATG